>NC_052132.2:32558401-32870913 GCF_016086655.4 Lepeophtheirus salmonis
ACAAGGATGTTTTCGACATGTAACAGTTCACATTCAAATGCAATTTGTGGAAAAGATACAGATTTGTATATTCCCTAAATAAAGTTAAAACATAGCAAACAGATGTTAGTATTTTGTGTCAAAATTATAACATATCCTAGTCAAACCAACTCCGAATATTGGGGCCGAGATATAATGTATTATGAATACAGTATTGTTGGTCCTAGGCCGGTATGAGACCCTTATAATTTTTGTTGGACCTTCTTTTAGAAAAATTCGATCTGAATCACGGCGTTATCTCACTAACATAAAAATTTACAATATATTTGGATGTCAGTTACGGATTTTTCGTCTTCTATTCGCCTTCTCAGTGTTCTGAACGTTGATTGATTAAATGAGGCATTAGCATTGTGTACTTATTATCGTTTGTAAACAAGGCGACAGAGAGTGGCGCCGTCTTGTGCCAAAATAATACAGCATGATAATATTATTTGATACAAAATAACAAGTATGTATGTTTCTCACATAGAGTGCGCTCTCAAAATTATTGTGAACATGCACAATTTTTTAAACAACGACCTACAAACTATCACACAACCTTGTGGATGATCTATATATTTTTAGTTTGTCAATGCCCTATTGAGCCATACACAAAATGTTGCAAATGTTCCCGGTCTCCCCTATGTGTGTATATATATAATATTAACATAATGCGTAGAAGGGCGAAGTCGTGGCAAGGATCATGCATAGCTCACGTGCTCCTTACGTGTTGTCAAGATTTATACGAAGATAATCTCCGAACAAAGAGGATAATGATGTCTTATTACTTAGTTAGTAAGTAGCTGCATAGATGATAATCTTTTCGTTGATAATTCTTTATACAACATCGATTTTCTTTTTCTTTAAAAAGAATCAATGCAAAAGACAAGGCTTTGGTTGATTTTAATTATAAATAAAAAGATGGATCTTGCAAAAAAAAAAAAAAAAGCGCTCTAAATACCTGTGCATCAATAATGATGAAGTACGTTTAAATAAACTTTATCGTGTTTGCCTTTTATTCATTTCCATCTCACATTGTACATGATTAATATAAAATGTGAAGATGGTCGAAATCCCTCGCGAGTGTAAAAAATGTATAGGTTAATAACATTGGGAGATGAGTCATGTTTTTGTGAAGTGTAAATATACATAAATGTATTTTACATTACAATTTATGTGAAGATGAGGAGAACTAGTAGGGACTCATCTTGGAACTATTTCTGAAGAAATAGGAAAAGTGAGGCTAGGAGACAAATAGAGGGATTCTTCTTTACAAACGAACGTTTATCATGAATACATGAGATAACTTCCCAAGTATGAATCAGTAATTTTTTTTGGTTTCTCTTCTATGTTTTTTATATAACTTAATGGTGGTAATTGTATTTAAATTCCCTTCATGGTTCGAACTTGTGAGTTAATTACACTGATTCGAACTTTAAACCGTTTCAATTTCATTTGCACACCCTTCTTTTCTAATTTTTATACGTAAAAAGGGAGAAATTTACGTTCTAAATGAGTGTGTAAGCACTTCAGTGAATCCACTTTTGCACATTTTATACGAGATATCTCGTTTTTGATTTTTTTTGCTCCCACTACGAAGAGTTCATAACTTTTTGATGGATGTGAATCCATTATCATTATGAGTTCAGCGGGAATGAACAAAAAAGATTCATGATTTTTTTAAAAGATTTTAAAGATGCATGGATCATCGAGTTTGTCATGATTCTTCTCGCACAGCAGCTTGATGATGCCGAATGACTCCTCGACCCTCGCCAAAAATTCAAATATCGACAGCTGATATGCTGTCTCTTAGGAATCAGGGCTACCATATTTTTTATATTATCTCAGGTGTAGTTATTTTTATTGTTATGTAGGTCCTTATTGAGGACTGCTGTCCAGTTCCATCCTGTTCCACGTATCGTTCCATAAAGAAAGTAAAGTCAATCCCTCGTGACATCACAAAGATTGTTTTTCCTTTTTCCAATTATTCCGTTATATAACAGAATACATTATTTTACTAAGCAAAAATATTTTACAAATATTCGTATAATATTGAATTATAATGAAAATATGAATCTTTTTTCCTTGATATGTACAATGCTCTTAATAACATTTCTAATAGATCTTATGTGGCTCAATAAACCATCGACATTTTTAACAAAAAAAATTCCAAGGAACGAATATCTTAAGGACCGACCCTATGACTGGGATGGATCGAATAAATAGGGACCAACACAACACTCGTTATTTTACAATAAATACATTTTATTATGTAGAACCTGTTTCCCCCAAGATCAATCCAAAAGAGATCTATTCGTTAAGAGGTTAATAAAGTATAGTTTTTCTGGACGTAAACTCATTTCGAATGTACCCTTGATATCAAAATGTATGCGAAAGCACATCAGTGAACCCACCATTAGAACTTTGTGATCATTTTACCAAAAAAATAAGAATATACTAACGAGCAATAGATAGTGATGTAAATCCTATGTATTTTTTAGTTCCCCTTTTTTTGGAATTGGTAATCTGAAGAATGAATTTTCTTTTCCTAACCTGTTTAAAGAATAAATGGCTAAAATAAACAAAACTTTTCGTATATTGGGTAGAAAGGAGGAATTCAGTTTAAAAACTGGATATTATCATCCCTGAATTTTGCTCAACTAAATTCCCTACTAATTCACATAATTCAAAATTACATTTTATCTCAATTGAAAAACTGGTAAATGAATAATAACCTTGTTTAGAAAATGATGTTGATGAAATTTTATTTATTTTGTGTTTTTTTCTTTGAGTCCATGTTGACGACGAATATGACGATACTAGTGTGGAAAATGAAGACAGTGGAGAGGAGATTTTAAATCCACACTATCCATGGCCAATGCCTTTGTAATTTTTATTTAAATACGTATCTATAAAGTTGTTTATAATACAATGTGTAAATAGAGAAATGGTGAAATTGGGATTGTTATAACTTCCTGATAAAACATTATCAATATATTGTTTGAATTTAGCGGGGGGGGTGTACTTTTTGGGGTCTGACTTAATTTCCCCGGGCAGAAGTTGGTTAACAGTCTTGTTTTTGTATAATGCCCTGAAATAATACTATAAATTGATGCAAGTTTTGTCGGGGTACTTTATGGGTTGAAATAACCCGTCAATTCAAAGTGTTTTGGGGCGACATGGGGAGGGGGGTTGACCCCACTTCTACGATGGATTTTTTTTGTCCGTCTTGGTTTTTATGATGTCCTGACATAGTACTATGTATTGGTGCAAGTTTTTTCCATAGACCTTATAGTTAAAAAAACCTGTCCAGAGGATATTTTGAGGGGAGCCAGGAGGCCAGACCCAGATATAATTTACCATGTTATGTCCGTATCTTCATTGTACCTTACACGTCGTGCGTTTTTTTTTTTTCAAAAATTCAGAACAAATTATCATTAAATTTTGACAGGTGCCTTTTGAGGGTTGGTACTCACTCAAAATGAGGTGAATAAAAAAATTAGGCTATCTATGTGTGAAGCTATGAATATTTTAGCCTTCTTCTAAAAAGAAACAGAAAATAAGGCTCAAAATCAGTTGGTAGTAAGCCAATTCTTCAATTGCGGATGTTTAGACAGTTATCAAAACTCTAACGAAGAACAATCTCCAGATAGGTTATAAATAATATTAAGAAACGTAACATTCCTTAAGAAATTTTCTCATAGTGAGTATGAGAAAATTATAAAGTGGGAAGAAAGAAACGTGTCATTTTGAAGTCGATAATTGAGTTATGACCACCATTCAAGGGTGATATGTAAGGAAATATGTGCATTTTATGAATTCAAACTTGAAGAATTGATCACTACCTATTTGCTATGCAAAATGTAGGTATATTATGTATTACAAATGCAGTAGGTTTGGGCTGGGAAATCCTAGGCCGATCTGCCACCCTTTTAAGTTTTGTTGGACCGAAATAATTCAGTCCTTTAGAAAAGCTGGGTCCGGATCATGGGATTACCTACCTAATATACAAATTTACAATGTATTTTGCTGTGAGCTATCGATTTTTCTGATTCTTTTCCCCTTTTCAGTGTTCTGAAGGCTGATTGTTTAAATAGGGCATTAGTGTTGTGTACGTATATTCGTTTGTAAACAAAGCGACAGAGAGTGGCGCCGTATTGTGCCAAAATACTACAACTCTCTGAGTGATAATATTTTTTTAATAAAGTATAAAGGTGTATGTCACTCACATAGAGGGCGCTGTGAAAATTATTCCTAACATGAGCCATTTTTATTAAACAACTAGTTAAAACAACAAATTACAGGGTGTCACACCACCTGGGGGATAATAATTTTTGTTGTCGTTTGCTATTGCCCCATGCTTTAGTATTACGGTGAGCAGTTAACGAATAAGAATTGACTTGCTACCAATTGATTTTTGACCTTTGTTCTGTTACTTTTTCGAGAAAAAGTTTCACGATACAATAAAGATAACAATGTGGGATAGGAAATTGACTTAAGTTGGGTCTAGATTGATCACACAAATATATAATCCGTCTTATTTAAACTTCGGTCCAGATAGATATTATGGAATAATTCGAGATGACGTCATATGTACTTATATATTAATTGAGCACGTCATATAAAGTGTTTTTTGCCATATGTGTACAACTTACGTATAATTGGAATGGATAGAAAATGAGTTCATGGCGTGAGACCAGAATAGTTAATTTGAAAATGCTTAAATTCTGGTCCACAGAATCCATCCTTCACCTTAAAATGACGGAAAAATAGACAAAAACTTATAATAGTGGTCAATCATAGACCGTTTTAATTGTGTGGGGATAACATAAAAACAAGCTGGGATGCTTTTCCTCAATATTGTGAGAGTCTGATAACCGCATCTATTGATATGAGTATTATAATTTATATGAATTCAAAAAATTGACAAAGTCTTTAGAAGCCGCATTTTTATGGTTAATTGAACCTGATAAAGATCGGTTATTTGGTAACATTGATAATAAAAGATAGTGAGACGTCATGACGTGAAAATTATTTTGAAGGATGAGTGTTTAAGTATTCACGGCTCGAGAATAACGAAAAGAAGAAAGGGTTAAGAACTAACCTCACCTACTGAAATTGATTATATTAAGGATATCAAAATTTGATTTAAAGTTCAAACATCGCAGGATCAAATAAACTGAGCTTGTATAATATATGTTCATAAGCAAATTAAAACAAATATCTATAAAATTAATAACTTGTAGGACAGTTTTTCAGTGGTTTAATATTGTATTTGGCTCTTTGAAAAATTCTCTTCGGTTGTTCATTGATGTAAAAAATTTATATTGTGTTATTCTCTGTTTCATCTACAAAATCCCAACCTTCTTTTATATTGACTCCATTCACTCAAAGTATTGTCTCGACCAGTCTCGTAGTAAAAAATCGGACTTGATCAAGGTCACGTCATTTTTTTTGTAAGAAAATAAATTTGAAAGGAAAAAATGACGTTATCCGAAAAATCGGTACATATCGATCTAGACCAAATCTAAAAAATTGATATCTTATAACAAGTTTTAACACTGCTACAGACTCTCTCATTGAAGTTTTGGCATGTTAAACTATCTACGG
This sequence comes from Lepeophtheirus salmonis, assembly GCF_016086655.4. NCBI lineage: Eukaryota > Metazoa > Arthropoda > Copepoda > Siphonostomatoida > Caligidae > Lepeophtheirus > Lepeophtheirus salmonis. Next base: position 32,564,030 of record NC_052132.2, read on the forward strand.
GCATGCAAAGATGTATGATACTCCGTTAGTTCGCTCACACTAAAATTTACAGCGTGTTTTTTTTTGTCAATTGTCGATGTTTCTGCTTCTTTTATCCTAACGGTGTTCTAAGTATTGGTTGAATTATAATTAGTTATTTTAAGCTGTTCACCATTCACAATAATTATTGCATCATAATTTCATAGTTTGGAAAAATTGGCTAACTACAAACTGATTTGAGGCTTTTTTTTTTCGTAAGAAAAGATTGCACGATACAATCATTCTGATTTTTGGGTAACGCCCTGATTAATATCCTTTTGAATTCACAAATATGTAGAGTCATTGTTTTGAAAGAGTTTCTTGAGAATAACTGTGAATTTCTGATTTTTTAAAATTATATTTGCTATTTTATTTTGGAAATTTTTTTCTAAAAATTTAATTTGATGTAAATAGCTGTGGATTTTTGAATTTTTTTTTCAAAAAATTTAATTGTCTAAATTTTTTTCCAAGTCTCCTCCAAATATAATACTACGAACGTCCCTCTACTGAATCTCGGACCGAGTCTCAACACTAAAATGCAGTTTCTAATCTTTTTTTATGGAACAAGAAACAAAATAAAAAAACCCTCAATTATTGTATATGTATTTATGTCGTTGAATGAAATATGAAGATATATACTTAATGGCCACAAATACATATATTAATATATATTATGTTTGACTGGCCTGTCCCCTATCAAAGTCTATATAAGTGCATGCATTGGATTTTTTTTATTGTAAATTCAAACAATCATATTCATGACTTTATCTTTTCAATGAACCATCATCAAATCATTTCATTTCCGTAATCTAATCAATGATTAAATTTTTATTGTTAAACTCTGGAATATTTTGTGTAAAAGACAGCTGTTGTTGTTGAAGAAATAAAATATTTTGGGTAAATTTCCCCTATTTTTTGTACTTCTGGGTGTAACCGACCTTTACTGGAGTTATTAGGGGTCGAGAAACATACAAATTTTGCTTTAATATTATAGAAGATAACTCCCAACAGATTCTTGAAGTTACTCAGCGTTTTTTTATGAGGATTTTCCTACGATATTTTATTAATATTATACAACTTTTTTTTTCTTTATACCAGTCGGTGGGCTGGGTAACTTTTTTAAGCGTTACCCCTTGTTGTACAATTAATTTACCCAAAAATAATGAAATTATGTTTATTTAATTTAAGAGTAGAAAGTGTTAAAACTTACAATATCCAATCCTATTACCCCTGTTGCCTGACAGCTACTTTATACTAATGTATTGGTATATGATATACATCAGGGAACACTTTATACAGTGTACTGTTTTTCATACATTGATACAAACATACAGATACACCTATCTTAGAAATAATTCTTTTTTCTTAAAAAAAAAGTCATTGAAAAATGGATCTTTTTTTAATAAGGTAATTGAATTTTTGTATAACGTTTTTATCAAAAAATGTCAAAATATTAAAATTTTTTGTCAAAAAGTTATCTTCCCTCTATCTTGTACCTTAACTACGGGAATAGTTAGGAGGCTGTACTCACCAACTGAAATATAAACATAGCAAAATTAAAAATTTATCCTGCTATTAATATTGTGACCATATTTTAAATTATTATGTTTAACAATCACTTATTTTTACATGTCCCTCAGACATGTAACCTGTATGTAATAATATCTTAAAAGTTAAACAAAGAAAATAATCGATTTTAGAAGTAATTTTAGATTAAATCTTTTAATATGTAATCATATACCTCATAGTAGATGTGAGGAATTGATACTCGACTTGGAATCCAATCCTTAATTTGAACACTTGAATGGAGTTCAAAATCAAAGACTTGGACACGAAAGGAAATAGTCTAGGCTTTCACGATTTTTTTGACTGGATAGAAATTACTCTTCTATTAATATGCTACTTATTCAACAATTGAGATTTGGCTTACTTTAGTTTGACTCTGACTAATTTATATCAGGCTTTAGAAAATCTTTACGATTCAAATGAACAAATAGATATTTATGGACTTGAAATGAGCTCGAAAGAAATTAGAGGACACAAAATGTACTTGATAAAAAAATTTATATAAATAAAGACATGACTTGTAATGACAGACTTGAGACTTGACTCGATACAAAAGACTTCCCAATATACTATGACTTGCAATAAATTGTATTTCTTCCACCTCTAACACATATTTACAACTCTGTATTAAGGATAAAGAAAGGATTGTAGACTGTCTATGATTAAGTTACTTCCGAGATGTATTTTAGTAGTGCATCTTGGATCATTGTCGTTGTTGCATAAGAAAGTTGATTTAATTAGGGATACAAATCCTTATTTTGGAATCGGGTTTTAAGTCTTTGATTAAAAATGTACTTAAAATCTAAAATGGATTCTATTTAACATTTCTTTAGAATAGATACCCCTCGATTAATATATTTTTACTGATTCTGATACCCAAATTAGTATCGGTATTTCGATACTCTTTCCACTCAATATATAGACAATCATGTCGTTAACGGCAATTCAGATGCATAAACGGATGCTTCCACAGGATTTTCGTTTGGGGTTGTGAGTTGGAGTACACTTGCTCCAAAATTTGATTATACTATATAGAAGGGATCTGTGCAAAGAAAAAACTAAGTTTAGCGAATGGTCAAGGAAAAACTGTTGTTGCGGATGCTTCTTCTTCTTCATTATTTAATAGGTCGTGGTTGTGTTAACATCTCCCTCCGAAGTAAGCATAATGAGGAACTCCTTGACCATGTTGGTCACTGCTTCGAGAATGGAAGCTAGAAAGGAGTCATCAATGTTACATGAAAGTTTATCGGATATCTCTCCCAGACGCCCAACACATTGTAGTCCAAGGGGTTCAGATCCTCCGAGCTAAAAGGCCACATTTCCTTTGCCTAAAAAATAAAGGTCTATATAAAAAATAAAATCTGGATCCAATTATCCCATTTGGACAAACCACACTAATTTAAAACTCTAGCATAACACCAGGTTCAAAAGAGGCACCCATGCAAAATTTCAGCATCTTTGTGTAACCGGCGTGGACACTCATATAGAAAAACACACATACAAACTCTATTTTATATGTATACAGATAAGGTCAATTAATGAGTCTTTTTTTGCAGAAAAATATTTTATTTATTGATTATTTTCATAAATGATCGTTATGTAAACACAACACAGTAGGATGCGATTCGAAGGTAGTTCGAATCTTTACCGTTGTAGTACTTTAAATAAAGTAAATAATAAAATGTTTATTCGAAAAATTGTCCTTCGGCAAAAATGTTTTCTTCTAATTGTTCTAGAACCCTATATAGTATTTTAATTGTAAAAGGTACTCCTCTTAATAGCAGTAATTCATTTTTCCCCCCCAAAATCATATAATATGCAGCTGATAATAACAAGGATCTCAATTCAGTAATACCCTATATCTCGCTCCCGCCTTCTCCTCGCGCTCTTACAAAAATCCCATTTCGATCTATAAGACATTTTTCTTTCTTGTTTTGTTTTATGATATGTAATTTTCTAGTTCATCAATTTGGAGGGTTACGCCTTTTGCAGGACAATTTGTTTATGATATACTGGGACTATGAACATCAATTTTAATATCCTCAACAACACAATCTTGAATCTTCTATACCCTACCCTAAAATACGTCAAACAATGAACTGCTCAAATTAAAAAGGCTAATATATCTAAAAAATAAATACTTATATATCTCTTAAACTTGTTCTGATCCTGGAATGAAGAAAAAACAAATGACATAATTTATGTTTCTACATAACGTCAAGTACAAGACGTCATTCATATCAAAATATACCTACATATTACGTCCTAGATATGTAATGATAATACGAGCCTTCAAGACCTCAAAGAAAGACACAACAAAATTCCAATTCAATTTTGTCAGAATGAATTTGATATTAATATATAATAGTCCTATAAACGCAGAGCATATCATTATGTATCTACAAATGCATTTATGACAAGACATTATTAATGAAATGTTGGTAGTAACATCATCTATAGATACTAGATTGTATAAATATGTATGTAATTGGACAACTCATTAATTTTAAGTTGTGCCTTTTTTTTTTTGCAGTTGGATCATAGTACATAATAGCCATTTATTTATACTCTGCAATATACGTTGTACCTATTAGCATAAAAACCGAGATAAAAGTAACTGTGTGATCTTTGTTGTCATATATTATCCATCTCAAGATCCCTCGTTATTATCTCCACCAGCAAAGTTGATACTTTTGCCACTGTAGGTCTGTCTGTTAGTCATCAGGATTACAGCAAATGTTAGAAATCGTTTTTGATCAAACTTGGTACGAAAATTATAAAACCTCATGGTAAAATGCGTTTACAGTTTGAGAGGTCAAGGAATCAAAAACCGTCAAAAATGCATAATTGAGTATAAATTTGGACAAATTGAGATCCATAACTCAATTTGCTTATAGGCGGAGGTTTTGCCGGGTGCCCATTCTACTCTATATTGTATCTCACAGCCTTTACTTAAAAGAGAAAGAAGGTAAAAAATTCCAATAAATAGTTGGGTGTGTAGGACTTTGCCCTGGAAATCCTAGACCGGTGTAAGACACAACTAGTATTGCGTTTGTCCCTATTTATTCCGTGGTTCAGTTACGTCTTAGGAGAAGTTATATTAGTCCTTGGGACCGGTCCTCAACTGTCAATCCTTGGAATTGTTCTCAAAAATGTTGGGAGTTTATTCAGCCAAATAGGATATATGAGATATATATTAAGAGCATTGCATATAACTTGCAAAAAATATTCATATTTTCACTATGATGCCAAATAATTATAAAAATAATGTATGAAATTAATTTAAGAATTAGGAAAAATACCTTCAATGACGTCATGATGGATAATTATATCAAACTAATTTTGTCCAAATTTGGTTTGGACCATTCTACAAAACATTAGTATTAAAAAAATATAACGTTTAAAAAAAGAAATTTTTGTGTATGACCTTTTACTTAGAAAAACACACCAGCCCAGGGAATGAAACGGTATTTTAGGACCAAAATATCAGTCCAATTTGGCTAGAAAAGATCCCTTAGGACCAAACCGGAAAAACTTGTCGGTATATGAGTCAGTCTCAACAGCATTAGTTAGCCCATTCTCTGCAAATACATAACTATTCTTCAATTTATGGTCGATATTTGTTTACAGCTCAACAAGAGATAATTCGAGTGTAACCAATCAACATCCAAAATACTAATAAAGTGAAGAGAAGTAGAATAATCGACAGTTGAGACTAAAAATTTCCTTTAAAAAATCATTTTATAACAATTTCGGCAGGGTACAGGGATTTCAAAGCTAAGAATGTGACATATTTCCAAATTTCCATTTTCAAATCTTTTACCCCATCTTAGTTATAAAGATATGGCTCAACCTTTGTGATCTTATGGTTGATTCCGTATACATCTCAAGCACAAATTAAGCATTCACAGATGAGTTTAATGAAACATTTCCCACTTCTTTTTTTAGAGGGTGGATTTCAAATAAATAAGCCGCTAATTTGATGAAAAAAAAGTTAAAACTAGAATGGCACTCAGTAGAGTGCAGATATTTATCTTAAATTGTGATTTTTTGTTATATGAGATATTTTTATAAAAACTACATAAAGGCACCAGTTTGAGATATGTTCCAATTTATAGTCAATTACGTATTTTAACATTTTGTGCTACTTTGACCCTTGACCTTTCAAAATTTAATGACCTCTTACTCTAATCATATATAATCGTCATACCGAGTTCGATAAAAACAATCTTTAATTGGATCCGGTACTCTGATGACCAACAGAGTCAAGGTGATATATATATATATATATCACCTTGAAAGACATTAAACGCAACGAATACTTGATACATCATAATAATAATAAATCAAAAAATGGTGCATTATTGTAACAATGTAACCATGGAAGCCCAATATTTAAAATATATCCATATATTAAGGATGGGGAAGCTTCTGTCGGTGTTCAACTGGAATCGTAATCTTGTCCAGACCCACTTGTTGGTTTTAAAAGAGGAGATATACACTGTTTTTAGTCTCTTTTTTTTGCCACCTCTCCCTCAAAATCGTATTTGAAACCCTCTTTACTTATAAAGTATGCAATTTCAAAACCCATCTGCATATATAAAATGGCCATTCCATCTGCAGTGTTTTTATATAGAAACAAGAGTCCATTTTTTCTTGTACATGGCTAGTGTTTCTTTGAACATGTCCTCTTGACCAGTACCAAAAAAATGGTATGCAAGGAAGACAAAGTTGAACAAATGATGAACCCAAAAACAGGACACTCTAATATATATAAATATATATATTATAATAATGTATGTTTAGTACCAAAAAATGCCCAAAAAATGGTATGCAAGGGAAGACAAATTGTGCGGATAGTGTTTCTTTCATGTCCTCTTGAAGAAAAGTGCAGTCGAACAAATGATCCCAAAAGCAGGACACTCTGATATATATATATATATATATATATTATAATAATGTATGTTTATACATATTATCTTTATTGAATTTCAAAAATGTGTTGGCCTTTCAATTGAGACATCATTTATATAGATTATGAGGTATGTGAATAACAGGAGAGGGAGGTGAGTAGGTTTTGTTTAGTTATGTGACACATAGTTTCTTTTTTAAAGACAAAAGGAAGAAATTATGGCAAATTAAGGTCAACCACAGAGACTGGTATGCCAACTATCCCAAGCATCCCAATTATAACAACCTCTCTCAATAAATAAATAAGTGTATTTCTTCCTCCACCAACCAAAGCAGCACATATACATAAATACTTTAAAAAAGAAAAAAATACGGAACCCAAAATGGTGAGTCGTGAGCCCCATCATCACCTTTACATAATATATAGATGCTGATAGCTGAAAAAAGAAGGAAGGAGAGAGAGAGAGAGATAGCAAATAGGGAGAGGGGGGAGATAAGATCAAAAATATTCAACTTTTAAGGGCACTAATAAAGATTTTTAATTACTTGAACTATCTGTTGTTCATCTACCTAGAATTAACTGATTTTTACATGTAGATTATATGTGTATTTTCATGAGGAATCCCCTCCCACAACGAACCCTAATTCTCTGGCCTAGATTTATCCTTAAAGCAATGACACAATCCGAAGGATTAAAACATGGAACGGGTTCAACTAGGTTGACCATATTTTGATTTCCAAAAAGAGAACAAATGACGCAATCAAATTCACTATCCCTTGTATTTGATGTGCTTCCATCAACATATTTACTCAAACTGGAAGATGTGATATATCATTTAAAAGGTTATTTTTTTTTTTAGAACAATAATGCCATATTTGAGTCTGAGTAATACTGTAATCCAACACATACTCATGTATTTATAAGTATTGGTCCTTAATTTGGGACTAAACCTTTGCTATCAGTCCTTCAAAGCCGTCCTCAAGTTTAGAAATCCCTCAACAAGGCATCATTTTCACTCATTTCACAGTTAAAGTGCTTTAGTTAACCAATTTAGTTAGTTTAGGTAAAGTTTATTTAAAAGGTATCTCATTAATTCTGTCTCACTGTGGCGTTTACAAAATGATAGGCTAGCTCCATTATATGTACAATAAGCTTGAAATGGGAAACAATGCTTGAATCCGGACAAGTTGACATCGTTCAAGTTAATGTGGCGATGCAATGTATAGTGTCTTTGTTTTCAATGGACTTTGTTTTGATTTTTGCTGAACTTAATGTCATTAATCCTAGGCAAGTTACTCAGGAACGTGCTATTGACATCCTTTAGGCGGCAGGAATGATTATGCCTGCAGCAGAAAATCAGTTCTAGGTATCTGGAAGTTCAGTTTATTGTTGGTGGAACCGCCACAAACAAGGGTAGAGCCCTGAAGCCAAGCCATACCAGAACAGCCTGTGAAGCTGAGCAGAGTAGTTAAAACTATCATTGCAAAGTCTATATGTAGGAAAATTGAAGTATTTATTTCTCTTTTAAAATTGGAGAATATTGATCGAATCAAACGTTCCTGGCTATTGTGTATGTATATGACGTCATTTATGGATAAATTTTAGGTTCGATTCGAACTCTTTCTATGGATTTAAAACGTCAACGTTTTGGATCAGATATATCCCTAGTTACTGTAACATGGATTCTTATAAGTTATATGTATACATGTTGACTTTATTGCCTTTGTATTTATTTTTGTGTGTACTCTTAGTCCTCTGAAGAGGACTGGAAGAGACAGAAAGTGGGGGAACTTATCACTAAGTACTTCATAAAAAATAAATGGCATTTTACCACATTTTTCTCGAAGGATTTTATTATTTTTCACCACTCCACGAAGTGGGTGAGTGAATAAACCCAGCAAGTTACATATATACATATAAGAGCTATAGATTATAGGTAGTGGACAGATAGTAGAAAAGAATTTAAGCATTTCTGTCTCTCTTTTTAACAAACCTTTTCTACATATATGTAGGTATAATAATACAAAATATAATAACAAAAACTATTTTTGTTATTATATTTCAATAAAGCGGCTTTTAGTATTGGATAAAGGTTAACAAACCAAACGAAACAAAAAACGAAAACAAAAAAAGAGAAGTTTTATAAATGTTCTCAGGATTGTTTCAGTTTTTACATTTTTGTCTTATTTCAGCATACATATTTATAAAGAAGTGGGCAAAAACTATTTATGTATATAGGTATATGTCGTGTACAACTGGGGATTTTGTACGAGATGTACACTGCTTTTGCATAATTTACAAGTTGCAACTAAAAAATGAGATTATACATTTTTATGAAGACAATGCATTCATATATTTGTTACTGTAGTTAATGGAAGTTCGAATTTTTGTTAATGTATATTTGTTAATGTTAATGAGGAGGGCTCGGACAAGAAGGTCAGGGACACCGACTTTGTCGACAAGGTGAAGAAGATGGTCGAGGATGAGCATACCAGGTCCATGAAGGCCATGGCGAGGGATGGCATGGCATGGGTGTGACAACAGGACTCAGTACCCTCCCATGTGTCCAAAATCTCCATGCAGTGGTTAACCGAGAACTGTTATGACGTCGTAACCAAGGATTTTTGGCCTCCTAACTCTCCCGACCTTAATCCTTTGGACTATTTTGTCTGGGGCTATGTCGAGAGACATACCAACAGATATCCCCATAGCACCAAGGCTAGCCTGATGTACTCCATCAAGGAGGTATTCGGCAACATGGACAATGAGATGGTCAGAAGAGCCTGCGGCCGGTTCAGAGGCCGTATTGAGGCCGTTATTGATGCCAACGGTGATGATATCGTATGAATGGCTACTCTATACCTATATGCTCGTCATAGTTTTGATTTTCAATAAAAAAGTTAAAAAATGTATATTTTGTGTTGTTTTTTGTAGAAAAATATTTTGGCGACAATTTGATCCCCGCTCCCTGTATGGTTGATATATTAATGATAGAATTATTGACTATTTTGATGAAAATGAATTGTCATGTGGGAAGGTAGGGCTTCTACAGTCTCCAAGAAGAGGATGGAATACGTCATTGAAGCTGAGGGAGGCCACATTGACTAAAAAATGTCTATAGTTCACACAAATTATACTTAATTTTGCTCTTCACGAATATGTTTTTAATAAAGTTTGAAAAAGAATCTTCAATGTAAACTTAAATATGACGTATGAGTTATTTCTATAAATAGCTTTGACTGAGTGTTATGCAATTAAATAATGCTTTAAGAAATTGTAAATTGTACAATTTGCTTATACAACTTACAACTTGGACACAACATGTAGCGGGGCAAAGAGCAAAATTATCGTAAATCAAGTACTTACTTTACAGAATAAAGATTAGAAACTCGTTTGTTTCAGTATGAATAATGATATTTTCTAATTTTTAAAATAAAATATATATGAGAAATTCATTTCAACAGTCTGAATTTCCCGGCTTTTAAGTATTAACATCAAATATTAGATTTCTAAGATGACATATAGGCAATAACACAATCTTTGAGTACGGCAATTTGGCCCGCAGCCCTCGATGTATACATATAAAAAGTTTTTTAACACACAAAAAAATGTTTTTAAAAATAGTTTAAATCATAGTACATTATTTTCCATGACAAATAATCATTTTAGGAAAGAACTGTTGTAGTTCTTTGAAAAAATTGTAAATTCATCTAAAAATAGATATTAACCATAAATTGCTCTATTTTGGTTTATATTGACTATTTTTTTTAAAGGTAAGAATGTTATTTTTTTTTTATTTGAACCCTTATTATACCAAACTTTTAAATCAAAAGTTGGTAAAGTATAGTCATTTTTGACTCTTTTTATTCAATATGTTCCTCTCCATTCTGAATTATGGATTCAATACCGTGACGAAGAGAAGCACAGCTGGCCTTGATGAAGTCCGAGGACAAGTTGTTCCACTCCTCCGTGATCACGGTCTTCAGGGCATCGACATTCGGATGAAAAGTCTTGTTCGTCTTGCCCTACAAGACGCACCAAACAGCAAAGTCCAGAGAATTCACGTCAGTTGAGGACGAAAGCCAGAAGTCTGCCATGTTCTCCCTGCATAAATTCTGCACCTTCTTGGACATATGTGCCGGGGCACCGTCTTGGGTAAACTCATAGTTGTCCCTGGGGAACATGCTCTTCAACCATGGCAAGATATTGTACTTGAGGACCTAGTAGTAGACGTCCATCATGACGTTCTCGTTGGCCTGGAAAAAGTAAGGAAGCATCATTCTGCTGTCGGACGCCACAAAACCGAAGACTTTGACTGAGCTAGATTTTTAGTCATGAAGGTTCCCCCAACCTGAGCCCTTGATTCAGCCAAAAAAAACAAAACCCAATAATTTTTTCTTTTCAGAACAGCATCCACTTGTCAACTTATGCGCGGAGGAGATCGCAAATCCTTTACTCTTTTGCTTGTTACTCGGACATTTTTGACCGCACAATAACAAAAAGAACATCAAATTCTAATTCTCTTTTCAAGTACAAAATTGTCAGACTTTTAGAACTGAGACTAGACGGTCTCGAAGAGAATTCTAATTTTTGAGTCATCACCCTTTAAACATCGATAAATAAATATGGCTCAAATTTTATATTGCGTCATTTTGATCAAAAAAGGCATATTTTTACTCTTACATAAAAATTTAAGAACGACCCTCATATATAGATTCGTACAAAGTAGACCGGAAATTCCGTTCTATGAAATTTAAGGTCATTAAATTAAGAGTATTATGTGTAGATATTTTGTTAACCAATTTAGAAATATTGCAACAGGAGGATGGGGCCCAATCTATATTGCCAATTGTTATGTATTTAATATGTCCTTTCTGGTTTTTATCTTCCTGTATATTCGTTTATGTATTTAAGTACTGAGTTTTATGTATTATAAATAGTGTCGTCTTATGTAAATATATTTAGAGTATAGTTAGAATACACATGAGCGTATAAACAGTGTGTAGTTTCATTCCTCCACGTCCTTCTTCCTCTCATCTCTCCCAGTCATCCTGGATCTCTCCTATTATAAATAAGCTTGCGTCTCTCCCTCGTCAAGACGCAACATTGGCGACGAGGATGGGATCAGGATCACGTGACCTCCCTGCTGTGGGATTGTCGGCGAAGCTAGCCCTGTTGGAGTTGGGTAGCCCTTTTTCGTCGATGGGGAGAACTCTCGTTCGTTTGCGGAAGGAGGAGCAATATGGACTGTGCCTATGTTTGGGCCTCGTGGAGGAAGGAAGAGAACCTTGGTCACTTTCAAGAAGTGAAGTGTGTGTCCGGGTCCGGGACCACATAATTAACAATGTATTTATTCCTACACAATTTTGGTTCTCCTCTGTTCCTACTCTCCCGTTCACATCATTGGTTGATGGATGTGGAACGGTCTCTCTTGTGGATCATCCCGAGTTGGATGAGGGTACATCGAGCAAGATGTCTCCCAGGGACGAGCAGGGTGCTCGGGTCCTTAAAACCTCGACAAGGGTGAGTGTTGTTTCTCCCAGGGACGAGCAGGGTGCTCGGGTCCTTAAAACTTCAACAAGGGTGAATGTTATTTCTCCCAGGGACGAGCAAGGTGCTCGGGTCCTTGAAACCTTTATGAGGAGTATTGTTCTCCTTTCTCCGGTGCGCGTGCTGAGAGCACGGCACGTCTATGGAGATAAACTTTTAAAATACAAGGAAGAATGCTTTGTCCTCGCCTGGACATGGATGGAGCGGATCTATAGACTGCTGTTCATGGAGAGGAACCTGTTTAAGCACCGCCATGGATTTGGTGCTTGGGGGGTGATGTTATGTATTTAATATGTCCTTTCTGGTTTTTATCTTCCTGTATATTCGTTTATGTATTTAAGTACTGAGTTTTATGTATTATAAATAGTGTCGTCTTATGTAAATATATTTAGAGTATAATTAGAACACACATGATCTAGTGTAGTATCATTCCTCCACGTCCTTCTTCCTCTCATCTCTCCCGGTCATCCTGGATCTCTCCTATTATAAATAAGCTTGCGTCTCTCCCTCGTCAAGACGCAACACCAATGAAGTGCAATTATAATGCAAAGATCATTTTAAGCTCTTTTAAGATACAACCTTTTTGTCCCCCTTTCCTCATCTCAACCCTCTTGCATTGTTGCAATGATACCAATATTTTTACAAAAATTTACCTAAGGTGCCCAAAGGGCTTTTGGTTGGTGTGGTGCAAGGGGACTTGCCCAAAATTTGATGACGTTATATAAAAGTAAATAATTATTCTTGCTTTGTTTTGTAAATGACAATTTTCCTGAAATAAATATATACATATATTTTTGTTTTTTGTTGTAGCCTTTTTAAGGGGGGTATGTCATCAGATGATTTTCGAATGACATAATGTCGCTTCAAGTACCTATACCAATATCAATTTAGTATAGTATATTACCGCTTAAAATGGGCCTCTACCCCGTTATAACGAATAATACTACCCCATTCACTTTTCAATCGAAGGTATAGTTGGAACTAGTGGCACCAAAACCATAGGGATCATTGGCCCCAAACTTTTATAGAATTTTCCTAGTCATAACAAGAAAAAATTATAAATGTCATAAGTTAGGGGGAAAAATTCAATTTGCTTGCCTTTTCTAAGAAATAAGTTATTGATGGTCAAATTTGGGATTTGTAAATAAACAAAAACATCCCATCGAAATTGTCAAAAAATTCGAATTACCCCCCAAAAAAAAAAAAAAAAAAAATATATATATCATGTGGGGTCTACTGATGATGTCAGCATTATAACATTTGGCCAACCACTTGCAAATAAATTCCCTTAGAGTGGTGTAGAGGGAGGCCAATGCAGTTTCTTGGCTCACCTAGTAGATCTTGATGATTGTAGCTAGGGATACATTGTCGATATCTACCTATAACGAAGAACGTGTGCTTAACATCTTAAATTTGTGGTGAGGTGTCCTTGACAAGTTGTTCAGAGGATGGAAGCACATTGATCAAGATATTTGTCAATTGGTGGACAATATTAAACATCTAAAAAAGTATTAATACACACTACAATACAAACCCAAGTCTGTAAGTAATTTTTTTATGCAACTCACATTTTAGACCACCCTGTATATTTGTATGTTGCTATGAATATTGTAGGGTTTATTTTGGGCTCTCCCATCCAAGTATATACATTGTACACGTCACGAGCAAATTGATATCCAGAGTCATCATGATGATGACTCGAAAGGACATATTATATTATTATATACATAATGTATAAGTAAGTCTTTCATATCAAAATGTTCATCAAGATGAAAAGATAATGTGTAATTGTGTGGTTAGAAAAAAAGTTAACTGAGATCTACAGCTGTCTAATTCAATATTTATATACAAAATATGTACTTTGTATATGTATAAAGTTAGTGGAACACTAATGAAGTGTACTAGTACAACTGTGCGTCTATGTGATCAATGTACGTAGAAACAGGGACCATGCCTAATGATTAAGGAGAGAGTAAATATTACAATATTATGTACTAGGTGGCTTTTTGAAACGGTCTCATTGTATACTTTCAAATTAGGCTAAACTGAATGACCGATTGAACAAATTGATATTATACGTTTTTGTTCGGTCTAGCTGGTCTGATAGTAGTACCAGAGTACTGACACATTTAAAACTGTACTCTCATAAATTTTATTGACACAGGTACGTGCAACACCATAATTTCATACAAAAATTGATGCCAAATTTTGCAAATTTCTTAGCTTTAACTTAATGGGTAAACAAGAGAAAAGATCAAAATAGTATTCAGAATACCCACCCTTACCCTTTATGATGCTTGTCAAACACTTTGATACAACTTTGCAGGGGGTTTGTGCAGTTTTGTTTGAAATTTTCTCATAAAATAACTTAATATGGGAGAAAAGGTTGATCCTACTGAATCTGTAAAATTCATTGGCCAATCATTTTCTACATGGAAAAAATCCAGAGGGTTCGGTTCTTATAAAAATAGGGAGACTAACTATAGTTGTACAAAAAGTGTTTAAAGTTATGTATACACACAAAAAGATGGTACTTTGACGGTGGTATAGACAGGCACTCCATCCTGTTGGAAGATAATCACACGACTTAGAGAGGCTTTACGGACACATGGCAAAACTCTTGTCTTTAAAAACTCCAAATCGACCTTTTGTCTGATTTTACGTATTATATGAAGGATCTATGAGTCATAATCAAGGCATACTTATTAAAAATAGAATTCTGTCAATATTTTGGAATCTTCATGGTATCGCAAACGACAGGGAGACGTCCATTAAAGCTTAAGGAAGAGTTATTTTTTCTGAATAAACTATCAAGATACATTTAATGTCAATAAGGTCTCATTCTCTGCTTCTGATCTATTTGAACTTTCGAGCATTGATGAGTGGTAAATTACTGTCGTAATCCAAGGTGTGATTGTATTTTATGAATTTTTAGAGAATAAAAATTTGCTCTCAAAAGTCATTTATGAAATAATTTTTGGGAGTCTTATAAGGAGTTTTACCCTCTTCGGGACCACAAACATATGTAGATTTGTAAGTTTTAAGCAATGTCGAAATCGAGAAATCGAAAAAATGAAATGGTAACCGGAGTAATTGAAGAATACTTGGGAGAAAATAATCCCAGTTGTGACGCTTCAATATACCGGGCGCTGTGAAAAAAATCTTTATACTTCGTTTTTCTACATAAATCAAGGTTTTTGTCAATGCAGCAACATTATTCCGGTCAAATACTAAAAACTAAATAAAAAATGAAATAAGCAAAAAAAAAAACAACTAAATCTTCACAAGTGTCTTAGAAGCCGAGAAAATATTATCTGCATGCGACCAACGAATTTCGATCTGCGCGCTTTTGGATGCTGGCAAGAAACCAAGCGAGATTGCAAAGCAGTTGGGGATCTCAGACCAACAGTCTATGCCGTTATGAAGTCGGAGACTTCATAACACACTGCCCACACACCCAAAAAGGCCCCCAAGTGGTTGGAGGACAGCTTGCCTTTCTGTCCAAAGAAAATGTGGCCCCTACTCACGAGATGCTAACCCATTGGACTTCATTATTTGTTGTGTGCATGTTGAGTCCAAGGCCTGCAACGTCCGTTACCCAAATATCAACAACCTTAAGGACACCATCAACCAGCACTGGGATGCCATGTCTGAGAACTACATCCTGCAATGGGTTAAAGTCCCTCCGTATCCACCTGGAAGCCATCGTTGCTGTCATGGTGTAGCCAAGACATCATATTAGTTATTTTATTTTATTGACATACCCTATTACAACTGGTTACTGAAATACATTTTGATAAAGTTCTAGATTGAAAGTGTAAAGATTTTTTCACTGCACCCAGTATTAGCAGTAATGAAATAAATGCAAATCCCACTTCCAATCTAGCAACGACTTATGACATCGACAGGGATTTAATCCGATGCCGATCCTCAATTCTAATAGGATTTACACTTATTTATCCCCATGAAATCATGAGGGTTACTCTCCATCTTTGATGAGCACACCCACTTGTGATTACTTTATATTTAGTTGTTCACTCCTACAGAATTTTTAAATAATGATAGAAGCTTTGGAGGAAAAAATAAATTTTTGCACACGGGGAAATACTTACAACTTCCAACTCTATACATACGCATTCAATATTTTATGGATACAAAAAAACAACAACCAGGGTCTCATCTTTCCCCCTCCTCAACTATAAAAGTTTCAATCCAATTATTGTATTCTTCACTGCAATGTGCTCATCATGCCTCTATTTAATTAGTACTACTCTTAATAATGAGAACAATTCCATAAAGACAAAAAAACAAAACCCTTTATATCTAAAATGCAATAATAGAATTATCTCATTTGAGGCTTCGTCTCATCAACTCGGACCGGTTTGTCTTCGTCTCTAAGGAATGTAAAGAATCTTTTATATAAATTTTATACCAATTACCCCAGTTATGAGACGACCGAGCTTTTTCTCTTTTTCTCCTTTATTTCATTTAAAAAGACCTCTTTTATTTCTATCTCTTCAAAGCCTAACTATACAATATATGTACGTTAGACCGTTCCGTTTTTGGGGGAATATTTTTTCCCCCTTGCACAAATACATTTTCTACTTAAGCCAATAAAAAAACTGACTTTGGCCAAGTTTGAGATCTCTCAGACCATTTTTGCCATGGTGCAGGCCATTTGAAATATGGATGAGGGGAATGAGATTTTCGGCTCAAAATCCCCATTTTCTAAACCTTTTCTACAGTTTGAAATATGAAACTCTAACACTCAAAAATTGTACTTTTAACTATTTAAAGGGTCCAATAAGATGTGCCCAATAATTTATAGTTTCCCTCCTCAACAAAGTATCACTTCAATTAAGTATCATATAATTGTTGAGCACGTTTTAAACACCTTAAATGATTCAAAACAAGGTTGCACAATATTTTTTACTGTCAAACCAAATACTCATAAATATATTGAGTACATTTTATGACTCATAGCATCATAGTTGGCAAAGTAAAAACAGGCTGAAAAAAATACATATTTTGACTCAAAAACCCCCATTTTTCTCGTATTAAAATGCTTTGTACCATCCTACAAATGGCTTGAAAGGCTTCAAACTTTGACAGAGTTCGTTTTTTTGTTATCTCCTGTATATAAGGTCTTGGTGCAATGCAAATGAAATATTAATGCAAAAATGGGACAGTTTAATTTACATACATTCGTATACGAGTAATGTGTATGTTATAAAACATCATTGAAAGTGAAATAATTGTAAAAGAACCCCTTAAAATGGCTATAAAACTACTATTACCCGAGTACATACAATTCCTAATGATATCGCATTTCATTTCAGAATGGACCGCAAAAAAAAGAAAGAATCTGAATGTTCAGATCGATCTTTAGTTAAGAAAAAAATAATAGATCTTGGATGTGTGATGAAACCATCAACATCATTATTTATAGTCCACAGACCCATTGCATTTCTCAAATGGCAACAACCCACCAGTAAAAAATAAATAAAAAGTGAAAGAGGCTCATTATTATTATTTCGAAAAAGAAAACAAAAAAGATCAGAGAGGTATTCAAAATATTTGACAATGATGCTCAGAGAAAGAAAGAGAGTAAAACCACAATTTCTAGCTCTGTCCATATCGTACGTACAATGATTGTGTATTTTTGTGTGTCTAACTGAGGAATACAAAAAAGTAATTAAAAATTTGTTATTAATGTTCTATAGTATTGAGAGTCATACCCTGTGTTACAAATACTATTCAAATTTGACATACTCATTTATAGAGTTTGATGATTCCTTCTTTTGTTAACACAACATCTATCACTTCAACTAGTGTTAAAATGTACTTTAGAGAGTGGGGCTCCAAAACTTACTGTAGTATTGAATTATGATTTGATCCCCTTTATTTTTAAATGCAAGGTTTCATTGCGTCATCAAACGACAGCTCAAGTTTTAATTTTATCCCAAGTCCCAAGTGTGGAAATGTCAAAGAAACAACAAAAAATGCAACGCGTGCACGATATCCTCGGCACTGAGAAGGCTACAGAGACAGTTGGCATCTCCATCCGCACTGCCTATAACAACAAGAAGTTAATTACAGCCCCATACGAACAAGCAGAACTAAAACTTCTGCTGCAAAAGTATGGCCGACCTCTGTCCTGCCTCCATATGGACCTTCTCTACCCCTGACTTGAACCCCCCTGGACTTTGCAGGTTAAGTCTTGGAGAAAAATGTCTGCCACACCTCTTATCCAAATTTGGATTCGCTCTGGACTAACATCATTAAAGCGTAGTACTCCATCGTTTAGAGCTGCCAATCTGTATCGAGGCTGTTATTGCATGTAAAGGAGGACATATTGAATAAGAAATATAGTATTTAAACATATCACAAACGTCATCTGCAGATTTATATTTTTATGACGTAATTATGTTGCATGTACCGGTTCTAGTATGTATTTAGTGGAGTACTGTTTTAAATGCCTTAGTAGCACACCGGTACCACTATACAGTATTAATATATACTCGTATACGTTTAGAACCTAATTTATAATTAACATATTTTGGTCAACCATGGATGTTGAATTAAAATTATCAGGGATGGCCTGACATACCCTAAAATGCCTGTATACTTTTGATGTTTCATTTGATTTATTAGAGGGTTAATTTTGCCCTTTCTAATACATTAAATATATCTAATTTTTTGGTTGCGACAATTAATTGTTGCTTTTCCAAGTGTAATTTGTAATATGACTAATTAATTAAAAAAATGAACAATAGTTAGTTGAAGAATAAAAATATCATCAAGACCCAAACTAATAATAAAATAACAATGTTGATAGGAAAAATTAGGCTACTATATTTTTATTTCCGAAATAAGTGGATTGATAATTAATACGATTTTATTGTATGTAAATAAAGAACTTTATCCAGATTTATCATTTATTTATTTTACTTCTTTTATGTTGCCAAATATCCAACAGTTTGATCGAAGAGTTTTCCGTATGCACTCTCTATATACTAGAGGCGGATTTTGGTCTGAACATCCTAGACCAGTCAGAGAGCGTTATTATTTGTAATGGACCAAAGTAATTCAATTTGGACGAGTCTCAAATAAAAATTCGCTATAAATCAGTCCTAATTAAAATTAAGTATAGACTTATTCTATCAATGAATTTTTAATAACGTCATGTGTGTTTCAAAATTGTAAACATCGGTACAGAAACGTCATATAATGTTAAATGTATTGCATAAATCATATCTGTCCAACTCATAAATCAGGATAAAGAAGAACATCCGTTCATAGATGGAAAAAACTCAGTTCACGATTTTTAAATATTACATTTTGGTCTACAGTATGTTATTGCAGTTCCTTTACAAATATGCGGTCAATTCGATATAGAAAAAAAAAATCATTTAAGACTGACCACAATTTTTTTTTTTCATTTTGTACTGGACCTCAACACCTATACGTACCTAATAATTAGTTATGAAAATGGGTTGCCTTTTCTAGCTCACCCGTTTTTTTGAAATTGGAAAAGTAAAGAGTGATTTTTTTTTTCCTAAGCTGTGGTTATTATGATTGATATATAAAAAACAGGATAGAACATTTGTGTATGGTGAGGGATTTGTTGCAGAATTATAAGTGTAAGACTCATAGTTTTATTTATATTCGATATCTGATTCCTTTCTGCTAATGGTCTTGTCTATATCATTTTCTCCCTCCTCCTTGTCACAGCTAATTGTAGTTGATCTCCTGAAACGTCATGACAGCTAACCCACTTTTCTCCAAAATGTCAGGGTGACAATGTTGATTTTTAGTTTTTTTTTACATGGGCAAAATTCCCACGTGACTGAAATTGGACTTGAGTTGTCCATATTTGGAAGACTTTGCAACTCATCCAGATCTCACAATAATAAACTCGAGACTTGAATGGACTCGCAAGCTAAGACTCACATCTCAACACGGACTCGAACCCAAATTTCTAAGCTATAAATAATAGACATTAACTAAGTCTACTGTATTAATGTCATCTTTTATCAAAAGCGTAGGTGATGATTGGCAAAGATAGGTAACAGACGCGTTTCGCCACCTTGTTTTTTAGCATTGGAAAAAACAAAAATCCTCTGGCAAAACGTAGACTTTTATTCTAGTGCTTTCATTCTTGCTTTGTCTTATCAATTACAAATTTGCAAATATATGTATACCTCCACTTTTGATAAAATATGACATTAATGAGCATCACTACTAAAAATAATTCATATAAATTTCATAGTATGTATTGACTATTGCATTCCGGAATTTCACAGGATCTATATATTTAGTAAATTGGTATGGAGGATACACATTACATGATGGAGCTTGTAGATATTTGAGTCTGAGAAAGGTCCTGATAAAAGTAATACTGTAATTGCTCTGAAGGGAAAGAGGAGGACATCTTAGTTTTGAGAACAAACAAATAAGTATGTAAACAACAGCAAAAATAAATAATTTAAAATCTTGATTAGATAAGGGTCAAGAAAAGAGATACAGACATTCCTAAGACAGTCTTCATCATCTTGCTTGCTTTCCATACTACTCACTGGGACGAACAGTATTATGATTGTCATTATTAGGTATTCCTTCATCCCACCATTCAAGTAAAAAGCAAGCAAGATAGCAAATATGTATTTATTTTAATAAACACAAGTGTATTATTATTTGTAGGTCAGGTATTTTCATGATATAAGTATGTACATATACGGGAAAGAAAGAAGAGGAAAATGGAGGAACCATAGGTATACACCTACCATCTATTCAGCGCCTGTGTTATTTCTCACGCCATTGGTGGTGCGAAAGACCATCAACTCCTTGTCCGTCTTGCAAACCAATGGGGACGGTAGAGGGGAGAAAAAAATTATATCCATATATATATATATATATATATTACATATTAAAGCAACTAAGTCCGGAGGAATAATATTTTTATGCCTATAATTTATTTCTTTTAATAACTTCTTATCATTTAATAATATATATATATATTTTTTTGCAAATATGTATATACATATATAAATCAAATGTAAAACCTTTACCTACTTCATATATCGTATTAATCAATCTATTTTTGAACATGCATGCGCTGCGCCCTTTCTTGTAGACATGCATAGGTACAAACTACAGCAATATGTAAATATATATTGTGTACAAGCTACAACCCAATAATGAAATGAAGGATTGAATGTACTACTTGGGATAAGGAGAATGATATCACTCAATGGTTACGTTTTAACTATTTTAATACAAATTACTTACATATAAGAATTATGTGGCACATTATAAAGTTGAAATGCCCGCAGGTATATTTAGTGTTGTATTCGTCCTTATTTGGGACTGAAGACTGAGTTTCCGTCCAGTTTAGTGTGGGTACAGTCCAGTCCTAAAACTTGTAAACTTTGGTCCTGGATGGCTTTCATCAACTTTTATTTTCAGTTCCAATACTGCCAGTCCGAAGGACTGGTCCTAAGATTGGACTGGACCGTATACATAAGGACTCACACAGTACTAGTTATAATACTCATATATATAGTAAGCCTGTAAATGATATTATCAATTAATAGTTGATAATTTCCTCTTTTTGTTGTTTTTAAACTACTCATTTGATGGGTGTATATATATAATACATTATTTGATAGAAATTGAGTTATGAAAAGATTGTTGATGTCAACTATTTTGGAGGCCTAAGCAACCGATTTTTAGAATAATTATAAAATACCTTTTTCATTAATAAGGAGGAACGAAACAAACTATTGGATGTCAAAAAATGACCAACAAATCAAAGGACATACACACCTTGTTATCTATTAAAAATATGTCCTTATAAGGCCCTGTTTTATTATATATCAGACCCTTATAGGTATTAAGAATATATTATACCAACATTATACAATCCTATTTTCATTGTGTTGACGATAAATTGACTATACAATATTAAGGACAATATATTTTTCTCTAATTATCCTACTTTTTAGAAAAAATATAATGAATTAGTTGTGCAAATCTACCCATTATCATAGATTTTCAGGTCATATTACTTTGTTTTAATTTGAATCTAGTAGTATTCAGTGCAGGTGTTCAGTTTTTGTTAATTCTTAGAGCCATTTGATGAAGTTTTCATGAGGATCATTTTGGAAATTTGTCCATTTTATGTAGTAAAAATACTGATTATTGTCTTCCAACATAAATCGCTTTCAATTATGATGCAATTTATGACGTAGGTGAAAACACTCTGTAGAAACAACATGATTGGTGAATTTGTTTGAGACAACGTAAAAATGTCAAGGTAAACGATTTCATCATTTGTCAGCAAATATCTGTGCAGGGCCGTAACTTGAATTTATCTTTGGGGAACGGGCCACTTTTTGACAAAACTTTGACAATTTTGATATTTTTTTAAAAGCATTCTTTTTAAAATTACCTGATTTTTTAGAAAAAACGTAAAACAATAAAAAAAAATCAAAATCTTGATTAAATTTAGGTTACAGCCCCCCCCCCTTAATTACTATATTATGTCATTTATTAAATCAAATTTGAAAGAAACACAATCATATATGCTCATTTTACAACATAAAACGTAGCAATTTCGGATAAATCTTGATGAAACTTTATCAAAGGGCTTAAAAATATTAAGAAAATTTACACATACATTGAATAATACTTGATACCCCTGATAGACAATGATATTTAAATTAAATCAAAGTCAAAAGTACTGGAAAAGGTCCATATACCCCCTGAAGTCACGGGTCTGAATCACTGATGACATAATAATACCAAAACCACAATAATTTTACAATAATTTGATCCAAGTATTATTAAGTTATTCCAACCCATGATAAAAATATTTTTATAAATTCATAAAGTGTGTGGCACAAATAGTTGAAAAGCGGTTTATAAAAAGTTAAATTATTTTTTAAGACCGAAAAAAGAGTCACAAATATTCTCGAAATTCTCGACTAAAACCAACACTGATCGAACCACTTGTTCTTTATTTTAAAAATCCCAATATAGTCATTTTAAAAATATCATTAATGTTAAAGCTGTTGTGTTAGATCAAACATAAATTCATGCTTACAACATCAGACAGTAAAGTAATTATAAATTACAATTAAGTATTCATATTTGTAAGTCTGTTATAAGTACTTCATTGACCATCATTTTTCTGTCGATACACATAGTAAATCAATTTGCAATGTAGCACAAACCATTAAAAACATTTTCCCAAATGAATATTCAATAATAGTATTCAACTTTTTATATAATGAAATGCGATATAAAGTAATTAAAAGCGATATTGTCCAGGAGATAAATCCTTGTAAAATCCTGAGGGAGAAACTCTAATCTACATACACCTTCCTATCGCACCTCATAAATAATGATTTAACTATGTACGTATAGGTAAAATAGAAAAACAATAGTCAAGGTGTTGCTGGCTGTCAATATCTACATATGTGTAAGGCCGAGTTTCCCCTTTTTTCTTATCATCTCTGATTTCAAATCCTGGTTCGATGCTTCTACACGTACTTATACTTATAAAAAAGACAGATGAATAAGAATTATGTTCATTGTTCTGATATATGAAGTGTGTCAACATAAAACAATCTTGACAAAAATCAAGAGAAGGAGAAAAGTCTATTTTTACATCATATATATAATAGATACAGCGAGCAGCAAGTAACTTAAGCCACTTTGACAGCTTCATATGCGCAAGTGTTTGTTGTATTGACGGCTAGCCAGAAGTGTTTGACGTCAGTAAAAAAAATGGCATCAATCAAGGTAGAATTTATTGCGTAATCGTGGAAAAGGCAGAGTGTCCACGTTGTGATCCACCCCGGAGGAGAATATGCTCAGATTGCAATCTTCTTACCCCTAGACAAAACATTTGTCTGGAGTGGCAGGAAGGAACTGGAAGAGTCTGGAGGTGACTCTCCTTCGTGTGTCACGCTAAAAAAAAACAACTTTTATCTTTTTTTTTTTTTTTTTTAATTTGTTGAACCCAGTCCTTGGCCTCCAAGCTCATCGGACCTCACCATATGTACTTCTTTTTTCTTTGAGCAACACACCAACAGATCCTCTTGCAACACAAAATCCAAGCTGATGTCAAGTATCCGGAAGGAATTCCGGAATCTACCAAAGGAGACTTTCATCAAAACTTGCTACCATTTCCGAGGTCGAGTCGAGGCATTTTTTTGACACCAATGAATGGAATAATAATATTTTTTTATTCTTCACCTTTAATTTGGCATCCAATTTTATTAAAATTGGATGACTAGTTTAGAAGAAAGTCCATTTAAAAAAAAAAAAAAATCGTATTGGTTCTTATACAAACCGAACCCTGTATGTATATTGTATAGCCCAATATTTGATAGACATATTATTACGGTCAATTACGAGTATAAACCAAACTCTCAGATGAGGTGAGATACTCAAAATTGTTTCGAGATTTGTTATTCGCCAATTTTCCTAGGAATTTTTTTTACGCCGGTAACTTTGCCGCATAGCATATTCGCCGCCTTTTTATGTTTTTATATTATCGGTTCGAATTTTACTAGGAGAAAAAGAAAAAAGGAAAATAATATCAATATAATTCACTATTTCTGTTTTACTATAATTGATTAATTATCTAATTTTTATTTCTTCTCCCACTAATATATTTAATCTGATTGAGCTACAATAGTTAAGTTCGAGTTGAATATATATAAATATATATAGGCAGCGAATACATCATGCGGCAAAATTACAAGCAGCAAAAATGTGGTGCACAAATTTAACTTCGGGAAAATGTTTGCGGGAAAATGACCAAGAATCGTTATTTGGTATACCGGAACTATATGGTACCCAGATATTTACGCATTTAAAATGGTACTATGCTCAATGGACATTTGAACCAGTACATGCAGTGTCATTAAATCATAAGTAAATTGAACACCCAATGACATAATACCCTCTAACAAAATTGTCTTATAAACCTATAAGGACAAAAATGAAAATTATTTGTTATATAATTCCTCACTTTAGCCAATCCCCCTCCCTACCCCAAAGAAAAATCATGCAATCCCTCCTTTAAGTGAATATAAATTGCCCTCTAATAAAATTTGGTTTATATTTCAAGTCAAAAATAATATTTAAATACAGATACCAATTTTGGGACCAGAATCAATACAATAATCCTATTGGTATCTTGACAAAACTGGTGTAAAACCATTTATTAATTTATAGGAAGGTTAATTTGATCTTTCAAAATGCATAAACTCTGTCAATGTCTAACTCTTTCACCCTAAAAATTAAATTTGGCCAATCTTCAAGATGTTTATAAGTGGGGACATAAATTTGAGACTATTTTTAAGGCTTACTATTCGACTTGATATCACAATCAAAGACTCAAGACTAGAAAGCTAGTATAAAACAAACTTAAGAAGACACCTTCACACTTTGGACCCTACATTATAAATATGGACTTGAAATGATCTAAATAAATATCTCAGGACTCACAGTATAGAAACTTTGGCACGCTTACTCTATTGCTGTTCTAAAGTAACGCAGTGAAAAATAAATCTGAAGTTTAAAAGTGGAGGAAGGCTTAAACGCCTGGATAACAGAAGTTGACTGTCTCATAGGAAGTAGTCCAAATTTTTCAAATACTTTCAAAGTAGAAGTGATTCTAAGCAAATTTGAAGAAATAGTTTACTCTCCCAGATGAAATTTTTTCTGAATTTTTATTATATTTTGAACATAGTCTCAGATGGGTATCAATGATTACAATTAGAATTTTTTTTTTTAAGGCCGATTTGTGATATCACGCAACCATTGTTATGTTTTAATAAGTTAAATTAATAATTTGTTGTCTATATCTTGCCATTAGTTTATTTGACTCTAACTGGCTACATAACAATATTCAAGGACTCAAACTGTACTCAATAACAATATTCAAGGACATGGATTTGGACGCAAAATACTTGAAACTCAACTTGGAATTGGAGTATAACATCTGGAAATGAAGGGGAGTTATTCGTTGAAGAATACTTCATTATGTAGGTAATCCAGGAAAATTGTTCTAACTTGTTTTAGTGTTGACAGATCACACATATATATAAGCATTTTCCGTTTGACATTAGAGTTATATTCATTTAAGAGGACATAAATTATTACATACATATATACAAATAGTTTAAAAAGACACAATTGATTTGTCTTTACATATATTGTAGACGGATCGTCATGACCTAACTTACCTACTTACCTTTGAAGTCATACTTGTAGATAATCAATTTACCCGTTAGTTCATCATTACATTTTTTCTATGTAGCAAAGTATTAAGTATTACATATATACATAACATAAGAGACATAATGGTATTGAGGAGATGAATTGAAATTTCAACTATTTTCCCACGAAGGCAAAAAAACAAAGTGATTCTTCATCGTCTTCTTCCTTACGAGACTTTTTATAAAATTATGTTCCTGTACTTTTATGTACCTATGTAGGTATAAGACGGTGTTATTAGAGAAGAAAAAGACAAAAGCACCTTCAGAACGCATTATAGAGGGGAAAGAAAAAAAAATATTTGAGATATTTTTTAAATATTTTTTGTGTCTATTTAATTTCATTAAATTATATAATTGAATCATTCTTTCGCTTTTCACTTACTTTAAATGGTGTCTCTACATTGCACATGCCTAGATAGAGGGTATTTAAGTGACGTCATTATTGTGGAAGTCTTCCATCTTGGTCAGATGCATATTTAACCAAATTTGATCATAACAAAAACCCAACAGGGTGTCTCACATCAGCAGCTTGGTCGAGATATAAAAGTATTAAAACTTTGCAACAATTCCACTGGAAAAAAAAAATGATTTTATCAAAACGTGTTCAACAACCTCAAAGTTGTATAATTTGGTGTATTTTACTTGCACCTATTCTCTTAATGAAAGAACTGCTGCTAAAAAGTCTTATACGGAACATTCTTGTCTAAAAAACCTCATTCCATAAATATTAAGATAAATTTTATTACTGAAAAGTACTATTTATAAATAGTTGTGTCAAAATTTGAATGACTCCCTAAAAAAAGCCAAGTTCCATACACCAGAAGAGGTAGATATTAGTGTTGGGTTTCGGTCTTGAAATCCTAGAACTGTCTGCAACCCTTATAATTTTTGTTGGGCCAAACTAATTCGGTCCTTTTAAAAATGTTCGGTCTAGATCGGTCCAAGGGAAAGAAATTGGTCTAAATCAGTCCTTAGGAAAAATTCGATCTAGTTTGATGCCAAAAAATTGTTCTTATTTTAAATTCGGGCTAGACCAATTTTACATATAATTTTTTATGATTTCTTATGGGTTTTCAAAATTGTAAATATAGTATAATGACGTCATACGAAGTTTAAATAGAGATAGCTCGGATGAATTTTCATCCCACCGTCCCTTCTGGAATAGGGAACTTGAAATTCAAGCATCTATTGAGATAAATGATCATGTTAAAAGTATATTATTTTTTTCTCTTTAATCTTCCTAAGATTGTAGCTCTTAGAGAGCACAAAAGTCAACTTATTCCAGTCTCTATGAATTAAGAATAATCAAGGACCAAAAAGCATTAAAAGCATATTTAATTCTCAAATTGTTAACTATTTCAATTTTATGTTTATCATTTCATATTGTAATATATGGATGGATAGATTCAGAATTATTCTGAATGTTATATGTATACAGTATTTTTTCTATAACACTTTGTGTACTTTTTAGATTTTCAAGATTATTCAGATATTTATAATCTGTGAAAACATGAAAACATCAATGACAGTTGATCTAGAAAAAAAAAAAATCCCTTGATCATTAGATATAAGACCGAAAAATATCATTCCACGGATTAAGACTTTAATCTGGACCAATAAAATTTGCATAGAAAAAATCGATTAAGACCAAACCATGTGTCAGTTTTGTCCAGAGGAATGATAAAAACGTTAAGGTTTTCAATATGAAGGCAGACATATTTGCCTGTTACAAATTCAGTAATAGATATTGCTATAGGCAATATATTAGCTTGGCTCACATCAACTCCACACTGACAAAGAAGCTTACATATTTATTCAAGCTATTGGAACCATACCTCAGGGGTGTGATATTAAGTGGAGGCATTTCACTCTTATTGGATTGCTGGATTGTCGTTAAACATTTCTACATGGAAACTTTCAATAACAAGTCTCATCATCTGCCACAATGGATATTCGTCAGGGATTGGATCTTGTTCATTCTTCACTTTATTCAATTAGGCTCCTTTCTTATTTTGTAGTCCAAATAACTATATAATTAAATCTCAACTAGGAGAAAATATCATGCTCCTGGTTAGATTAGACTCTTCATGTCTTTGGGTAATGTTATTTTACATTATTGGGTGTCATTTCTGAAGAGTATGGTATCAGTCCTCAGATCTTAGATTCTCAAGTTTGAAAATTGGAAGAATGTCATTTAGAAACTCTGAGTGAGTCCATCCACAAGAATTCAAGTTTTGACTCTAAAATATATTCAAATGACCTAAAATCCCTTTGGTGTATTGTGGCAATTCACGTGTACATGTACGTGCAAAAATGAAATAATATTTGAAAAATAGATTTAAAAAAGAAAAAAACGGAACCAAAGAAAAAGAAAAAAAATTGTACTGGGCCGAGTCTCAATAATAGTAGATATCTTCTTATAACAATCAAAGTCATCAAAACGGAAGCTCAATATACCATACGACATTGTAAATAGATACAACTAAGTAAGCATCATCCCATAATGGACTCTCGGAGAGAGCAGCCGCCGCATCTGTGTAAGAGAGGAAATATTATTTATCAGATATTTATTATGATGAAGTTCTTCGTCTATTTTTGTTCAAACGTATCCACTTTTTCTATTTCCGCTATCGTTTTCACGACCCATCTATGAAAATGTATGTATTTTTTCCCTTCCTTCCTATGCTACTCCTGACGAATTCGGGAAAATAAAAAAAGACAGAAATATGATACAAAGTTTATTAATGAACAGTTATGTTAATGATGACTCTGTGACAGTTTTTTTTAAATGCATATTTTGTTTTTTTTAGAAAGCATTCTTTGGTCAAAAAAATAAAAATGAAGAATGTATGAAGAATATGAAAATATTTTCTGTGAAAAAATATTAGTGTATAATATATTTACACGTTATAATAGATTATGACAAATAAAGGATTGAGTCTATTCATAGACGGAGCAATATAGCGATGTTTGTACAAGTTGTAACTTGTACAAGTTACATTTCCATAAATCTTAAAATCCTCTTTATTTAATAACAACATTCGTCATTTTAATTAGCAACTATTAATTGATGCTCCCACGTAAAATATAGTACTTATTATTTATTTACGAGTGGTATATCTATGATGGACATTTGAACTTATAGAGTTGCACCCCAGAATTGACAAAAAGTACGTCATCATATACCTCGATCAATTAAAGTAGGGGCTCCCAATTTTTTTTGTGGACGTAGCAGGTTTTTATCATTTTATCTGTCTTAGTCATTAATGGAACATTGGACTGTGGAGGCCATTCAATTTTTTGCCAAAAGTTACTTTGCCAAATTTTAAATGGTAAATTTTCATGACAATTAATAAAAATCGTCAAATTATTGAGCAAATACATTTGGAAGAGAAAAAGTGTTTGAAGAAGAGGTGTAAATAAAACAATTCAATATGTAAGTATTAATCGTTGAGACCGAATGTACTGAAGCTCCTACGTAATTCGTCCGGATGGACGCTCCTCTATCCTGAGGTCATCTTTAATTTTAATTATCATCACATGTATTCATTATGTTTGCCTGTAAAGCGTCCGTCCGGCGGCAATGTGGCTTTGGGACATAATGTTTAAAGTGTCTTAGAACCTTTTTTTTCTATATAATGAAATAAAATACTCCCCACCTTCAGACCCCCTTATAGGTATATTACATCTTGTCGTCCGTGCTTAAATACAAATCTCATTTCATGAATTAGGCACAGTCTAGTAGTTATTCTCTACTAATATTCTAACGTTCTTCACGACCCGAACAAAGAATATTCAATTATACTCATCAAAATTTGATTATAAAATCTTCATTTATAATCATTATCTTATTTTTGGATTGCAACTTGTACAAGTTGTACACGACACATATAATGTGAACATTATATCTCTACATATGGGCAACTCTGACTTTTCAAGGAAGGAGAATTAAAATACCGGAAATAATAATTTACAATGATTAAAACGCCTTCTTCTCTGCTTTTCTGTTACTTCTATAATTGGAATTATGGCTATGTCTTGAGCTTAATTTATGGTTTGGTTGTCTTTCTTTTACCCCTTTATTTTTTGAGGGTTCATTGCCGATGTTAGCTTCTCTCTCTCTCCCCAATATGTACGAACAATACATCCATCCATCCATAGGGCGGAGGAACATTATCTTAAAAAAGAAGACAAACGCTACAAAGTCTTTTGAATGCTTTGTATTTTAGGGTTATTGTTTTTTTTTTAAATATTAATATTATTACAACCGAAATTAATGTGGAAATACATAATCGTCATACTATGTGCACCGTCAACACAAAAACAAGCTAGAACTATTTTTCTCGAAAAGAGTCAGAATTAACTTCATTTGTATTCTGTAATAAATAATAATTGTATATTTATATCAACACAATATTCTGATAAATCCTTTGGCTGGACCGTAATTTGCATTCTAAAGTATCAAAAACTCATTCTCCTATTGAAAAAATTAGTAATCGATATATTTTATGTATTGCAATAAAGGCTATATCGGGATCATCTTAAGCTTTTTATAAATCAATTGAAGGCTTTAAACTATATGTAGTTATTATTATTGAGTATCTCATCTCCTGAAAATCAGTACGAGTGAGTTCGAATCCTTGAGGCTCTCAGGGAAGGAAATATGAATCTGATGTGTAAATTCACTTCAAGACATTACCAAAGTCAGGGAAATTAATTGTTGTACTCCTTACAGCCAGTTGTGTTGCTAGCCTCTTAAAAAAACCTAAATGTTATCATATATTTGTAATAAACCAATATATATAAGTACATGTATTACGGTGTTGATAACACCCTGCAGTTACACCTAAATTAATTAGGAAGGGGGGCCGTAGAAAAATATTGACCGGAATCATATGTTTATGAAATATTAGTACACGTTTGATGGTCAAGAATGACATTTAAGGGGCTCTGCGAAGACTAACAGGATCTTAGATTAAAAACACTCATAGGAAGTCTGAATTTCAGTCGAAAAATTCAAATTAAGTTGTTGCTGACAAACATATATAGGAAATATTGGCATCCCTGAATTCCGGGCAAAAAAATTTATCAAATCAAGTTGCTTATTGCCTTCAAATATTGGGAAAAAAATTGGAATAGTTTCAGGGTCGTCTGTAGGATTATATGTATATTGTTTTTGTTTTTTTAAATAAAGTTTTTGTTCCGCTGAAAAGTTGGTCAAATGACTCCTTTTTTTTTTTGGAGAATAAATCCTGTAATAATTTTTAAAAGTCTGTTTTCTCATTAAATTTTTTCATCCTCTGCGATAATTAACAAAAATTCCTATACATATATAAATATTATTATTATTCTTTTTTTGGTGGGGGGGTTATTGCCCCTCCCCCTGCGGACGCCCTGGTGTTTTACATACCTAGTACTAAAGAGTTCTTAAAATATATTTACTCATATATAGTAGTCATGCTTTTTATTGGATTATCTCCCTTCAATTTGCCTATAATCTGGTTCGAGATCTTCAACAATAAGGAAATGCATTACAATTGTAATGAGTATCATTTTCTAGTGATGTAAACAAAAGACTTGTATACTTTACCTTGAGCTGGTATTTTCCCCCTTTCAATATGTTTGCAGTCATTATTATGGTTTAAAATCCTCTGAGTATTTGCAGTGATTGCGCAGACGTTAATCACTCACTTTATTTATAAAAATAAATTTGTAAAATAAGATTAGACATTTTCACTTTTTCTTTACATTTGGTCAAGATTGTTTTTTTTCTTCACTCACAACATATTATATATGTACCCATGTAGTAGGTATTTAGGCGTCAGGATACGGCCACAAAGTATGATTCATATGATTAAATAGATATTTGATGTACAAACAATAAGAAGTGGAGTTTCCCTGCCGAATTGACCACAAGTCACTTTCAGGAACCGCAATGTCAAGTAGGAAAGTGTCACCTGGCGCCCAACTATATATATCCTTTAAATATCCAGATTACATTATATTTTATGTAGTATACTAAAACTGATTACTTCTATATTTCTCTTCAAATGTAGCATATTCTTATTTCAAAGGTGCTAGAATCGAAGGGATGACGATTTGCTGACGTTTCCGGAGGTGTTGTATATCTATCAATCTATCCTAATAATATTCATAATATTATGGACAGTCCATGAGCCTTCCCCAATATTTTAAAGGAAGTAGAGAATACGAAAAACTATTAGATTTTCCTATTCAATAAAGTCTAAAGTGATCCGGATGTCATCATAGGGAATTTACAAAAAATACATAGTAGGACATTTGACAAAACGTTACAATACAAATATAAAAATTTACACTGTATTTTGTTGCCAGTTGACAATTGGGCCTTTTATCTGTTTTTTTTTTTTAAAGAAGAAATGTTACAAAATACACTATGGGTACACTACGCCGCTTCCAAATAATTTGACATATTTCTATTTACAATATATGGAATTGATATTATCCTTCCATATTGATAGCACTTTATAGGTTTGGTGATATTATTCTTGATCCACCCATTTAAGTGACAATTATGTAATTCCAAATTTCTGGCACTTATTTTTTTTTTATGATTCTGCAGTGGATTTCTGAGCTGAAAGCTGTTTCCATATTTTAGTACCAAGGGATCCTTCATCACTAAAAAAAAACAAGTAATATTGTAACAGATTTTTATAGAAATATTAATGACTTTAATTTAATCGGATATTAAATACCTTTATTTCCAGATCAATTTATATGGGAAAACACAAAACTTTGGCAGTATATATTTATAGAGATATGATCTAGAATCTTTTCATAAACATAGTTAGAAGCAAGGTTGATGGAAATACAAGATTAGACCATCATGTAGTCGGGGTAGCTAGAATTTTCAATTTGTTGTATCGTACCCACACCTGGGTAAGACAAATAGATTTTGAAAAAAAAAACCACACACAACCAATCATATTCTATGACGTCACTATTAAAAAGCGTGGTGGAAGTCAAACATCAGTCGTACACGCGTTATGGTATAACCCTGTATTTCTATTAACCTTGTTTTGAAGGATTTCTATTGGCTTTTCTAGGATTGAAAGAATCTGATCTCATTCAAAAAGAACCAAATAGGATCAATCGTAAATGTTTTAAAGACTATCTATAAAACAGTGTCACTTTACTCAAATTACATAACTCTAAAATCATTGAAACTGATAATTTACTCATACAAGGAACATCCAATATCTGATTTGTTAGTTTGGTCCTATGATGGGCTCAAAAGTATTAACTTTTGTACTTTGGCCCACAAACTTTGCTAGAGTAAAAAGTCTTTTGACTACGAGGCAGAGTAAAAACCCAACTAAAGTCACACTCAAGCCGGAGTTCCCAACTCTGATATAACACACGGTATTACCCCAGGAACATATATACATTTACACTGTATTTTGTGCTCAGCTCTCGATTTTTTTACTGATGTTCCTCATCAGTGTTTGTTTTATACATTGATGAGTTGAATTCGAAGAAGCTCTTGTTAAGGGGCTGTGAAAAACTCCAAATAAGTACTGAATAATAATTTTATCGTTGAGTGAAAGAATTGGCAAAACCATTAAATGATTTTGGGGCTTTTTTTTGTTGTTTGTATGTGTGTTTTATTTATTTTTAAGAAAGGTACAGATATCTTAGATATAGTAAAATGAAATCTTTTAAAATGATTTATTTTATTTTAAATTTTCCATTAGTATTTATATCTGTGGCAATCAAAACTGTATTTTCTTGACGAATAGACTCAACGATTTTCATTATTGTATATACATTTTTGATATTTTTCCCTGCACCTTTGACATCAAAATTATCGGAACGGAATCGATGAAACCAAAATTGTGCTAGATCGACTGTTACATTTTCCGCCGCTTGGCTTATAATTTCGCCTTCATCGAACAAAAACTGTAAAATATGGCGTTATCTTCGCCGGTGTCCATCTTTGACGCGCATTCAAATAGGACTGAGTAAAACAATCACAAAACTGTCTAAAAAGGTTTTTAACAACAAACTCTTATCTTTCTGACACCATCGAGGGTAAACCGATTGCACTTATACAACGTGAGATACACATTGCTAAAACCATCTATTGCAAATATAATGGAGTTCTTTTTAATACATCTATTATAATAACGCTACTGACGTCATAGAATAAAAATGAATTTATAAAATAACATATTTTACAAATTTAATTTATTAATGAATTTTATAGAAGTATAAACGACGATGCTTTGTTTCTTGAATAAAAAAAGTATTTACCCTACGATTTTCTCTGTACTCAAACATATGTTATGAATTTTTGAAACAAAGCAGATTTTCTTTTGGAATGAATTTAAGAAATAACTTCAAAGCGTTTCGAATCTCTTATTGTTATTTTTATTATTATCCAATGATACTTTTTTTTTTTTGAATAATACATTTTTTTTTTGTTACTCCCATTTCTTAAATTCGTATTTCTTCAAATTCCGATTATATTTACATAATATAATATATCTATATTGGAGATGGGTTTTAAGTATTTCTTTATGAAACTGGCAAGACATGATTAATTAAACTTTGTACTCGGATAGAACCGGATAGTTTCCAAGTTATTGCAAGAAATTTGTATGTGCTTTGGATTCTTTCTTGGGATCTCGTGTTTCCAGGATTTATCGAGCTTTTAAACATACAATAAATCTTACATTAAATTGTTTCATTGTTTAATCTTGATTTTATTATTATAATACAATAAACAGACCGAGTGGACTTTCAGCTCGCAGGTCGGATTGTGCATTTCACAACTATACAATCCCCAGCTCTACCAAAAATCAACTCGTTCATAACTTACTATTTTAGTTTTTTTATATTGGAGATTGGATCTGATTACAGCGAAGTCGGATCTGCAGACATTAAAAAACCAACACGCGCAGTAAATAATGATAAAATGAGGATTGATACTATGTTATATGAATAAGACTAACAAAAAATTTACTCAATCTCTAAAAAATGTAATAAAAAAACCTTTAAGTTCACAGTATTTAATATTTTCTAACGGAATCCCGATATTTCTCAGGATCCACCAATTTAAAAAAAATAGGATGCCGGTCAAACAGACTTATGGTAGTACTAGAGTTGAGTAGTTTGTAATTAAAAAATACCTTTAAAAATTAAAAAAAGGTGTGTGTGCTCTTTCTTCCATTTTGTTCATTATTAAAAAGTCTGTGGTGGTGTAAGGATCTCCCTCTGAAGGCAGCATTATTGCCTATCTTTGGGGTAAATTGTTTTCAAATGCATCATAAAATTAATATCTATTAATTTTGATATAATTCCCATATTTACAAATATGTTATTTGAAATGTAAAAGTTTATCCTCTTTATAGTAGTAATTTATTTTATCTCTCCAAAATCAAATTATATGCAGCTGATAATAACAAGGGTCTTAACTCAGAAGTACCATATGTTTCGCTCCCGCTCTCTACTATCGCCTTTTTTTTCTTACAAAAAGTACTCGGAAGAAAACTTTTTATACTTAAAATAGCATTAATGAGGGGAAATATTATAATTTAAGTTATTTAAGTTAAGGAAAAGGTAAAAAAAGAGGACATCCAGAAACCGTTTTTTCTTTTGTAATAAAGATGTGTAACTTTATGACGACGATGACGTCACAAAAGACCATTCACGATGTATTTTCTTGTCATCACATTTAAGTTATAAGCTGTGTATAAAGGATAAGATTCAAAAATATCCATCAATATTGATAGATATAAGACAATTAAGATCCATATATTCTTTTAAAATTTTATCCGCTGATACAAATTTTTGCAATCAATAAAAGGACATTTTTGAAATGAATGTTCCGATAATGATGAGTATTACTAGGACCCATCCCTAATCAATGCCCATAGTACACAGCTTCTGCGCGCGCAAAATGGCGTCTTTTTCAATCATCATTACATAAACCATTCTATAAGACGTTAGGTAGTTTTTTTAGACAAATGGTCAGTTATTGTATTATATCATAGTAAATGACGTTTCATTTTAGAAAACTAAAAATAATAATAACAAAGAAACTATTTTTTTTTTTTTTTAATGAGTTATTGTCTTTGTATGTGTGTCTATGTACAAAGTCAAATCTTCTCGGTCACATCATCGGTGAATGTGTTTTTTCTATGTATATATATTAAATACATAGAAAAGATGGAAAAGCAGAAAAATATTCCCACATTCTGGATTTTTTGATTTATGAATCATTGTGTGTGTTTATAATATGCCATCCAATGACGTCATATACTTAACACAATTTAAAGAATGTCCATGTATTAGCAGAGGTAGGAAAAAGTACTTATATCATCCTATTCCCAGTTGATTTTCAAATCTTTGCTTAGTATTAGTCCATATCCTTTGTCCAGTGTGAGTCATCTGATTTCGTTTGGGCTCAATTCAAATCTTTAATTATAACAAAGGTACCTAAAGGGTGTTGAAGATTTTATTGAGGTCAGTATTAAATAACCTTCTATTCCAAATTAAGTCTCAAGTATACTGAGTGGTCCATTGAAATCTAAACAGATACTAATTCAATAATTAATGATTGTTGAGTGATTGAAATTAATTCATATTTTGATATATTAAAGTATAAACAGTTTGTTACACAAAAAAACAACAACCAAAAAAAAACCTGAGCACCTTTGCTTACGTATAATTCGAGGAAATTACATATGAATATGATCGACGAATTTCCATTCACGCACTCCAAGCAGTAGTTTGTCTCCAGGTCCACCCCCTACGCAGTCAGCAAGTCCAAAAACGTTGGAGAGGAAGAAGGGCTCTGTCAAAAAGGTCAAACTGGACCCGTAAGAATTAAAGCAAATTAATTAATCACGACATTTAGGCTTTTGTAGTTACCATAAATGACTGATAAGGATCGGTCCTAGGAGGACTCAAATATTTTTTGGTCAAATATCCAATTGCTAGTTGTACTAAAGCATCTCTGTACTTTTTTTTTTTTTTTCAGATAAATTCACAATTTATAAAAACAATTTTTCTTTGAAATAGGAGCAACATATTTGACATAATATATGTATGACAAAAATTTTAATTGGAAATTATGTTGTAGTGTATCCCTTGTTCTTAATATGTCCCCCTTTAGCTCTTATGACCTGTTCAAGGGAACCACTAAATGACTACCCGACCTACAGTTGGGACATGTATTTGAGT
Organism: Lepeophtheirus salmonis; assembly: GCF_016086655.4. Lineage (NCBI taxonomy): Eukaryota > Metazoa > Arthropoda > Copepoda > Siphonostomatoida > Caligidae > Lepeophtheirus > Lepeophtheirus salmonis. The sequence continues at coordinate 32,601,599 of NC_052132.2, forward strand.
CATTATTTATGGACTGACAACCATGTTGAATAGACCTGGATTGGAGCATAATGATTGGAACAGAGAAAAGATGGACTCTAATTCTTGGTGATAAGAGTTAGAGCAGAGTCCAGCTAGACAAAAAAAAAAATAGGAATAGGGTTTCTGCTGTTAAATAGAGGATCATTACTAGGTAGGTATATTGCCAGCCTTGTTTCCTATGCGATACAATGTTCTCTCCATACTTTAATGATAAGTATTTAATAAATTATTTTTGTGAAACTTTTAAATTTTGTGATTCTAGGAAATATCACTGATTTACAGCTGGATTTAGCCGATTTTTATTGTGTTTAATCGAAATATTTAAGTCAACAAATATTGAACTATTTTTAGTGATATTCATTGTACTTAATGACTATTAAATTATAACAAGTTGAGACTATTTATCATCACTGTTTAAGGTTAGATTTTGCTATTTTTAATTTAATTGTAGTAAAAATTAGCCCTTTAAACACGTTGAGTTAAAATGTATAGTTGAGCACTTTACATTTACTCATATAGCTATTTAAAAAATAGGGAAAATTTGTATATTTAACAACATATATACAGAAATGTTCAAATAAATAGTGGGGGTTTTCCCATTCAAAGCTAAGATGAGCCAATTTTGAGCCATTTTTAAAGCAATTTATCTCAATTGTACCAATTTTTCCAGAGCCGTATGGCAACACTGGCCCATCAATCCCATTTGTTATTATTCACACCTATTAGGATTTTGTTGGGACTTAAAATCGGTACCGTTCCATGTACTTTCCGTTCCCATCAAGTACAATTCTGCCCCTGTTATCAACCCTTAATAAACGTTCAAAACATAAACGCGTCCTCTAAAGGGCATCAATTTCCTTAATATTACAATAAAGTACTTCAATATGCCTAATGAACTAGTTTAGGTCTAATTGGAGGGGTTATTACTTTTTGGATCTTACGGGTGGGGCTTTTGAAGGGTACAAAGAGAATCAAACTGTAATTATTATTTTCAAAAATCCCAACCCTAACAAGGATTTATATATTTAAAAAATTAATCAGAAGTTAGTGATATATTCTTTCCTTATTGAAATGCTCTTTGCTAAGAATCTCTTTAGTAAATATTGATTAATGATGACATCACAGGATGATATTTATGTATCTACGTCTTTTGTCAAAAAATATATGTAAAACAGCTCTTGTGTTCGATTCGGACCGTCTTTAATATTTAAAACGGAGCCGGACTGGACACCATCGTTTTTGGACGGTTACTTTCCTAACAGTTATTGATTTTTAAGCAAGTAATTTTTTTGTAAATTTATCACGAAGACGTTATATTTAAATAGACAATACTATGTCAATCCAACAAATTGCATTATTGCTTTTGGGTAGATCGCAATAAATTACATTCATAGATCCTAATCTTGGGGTGTTATGAGAGACATCTTATAAATCTACAATAGCATTACGTATCTAAAACTATGCTTGAAATCGACTTACTTTATAAATACAAATTGAAATGTATACATGATATTACATATTATTATTTGTGAGGGGGTGGACAGCCTTAACTAATGCATGCACGCATATAAATAATACTGACCTAATTTTATATCTAGACATTAGTCAAAAATAAATGGAATGGATTGGCTTAATTTATATCCAGATAATGCTAAAATATAATTAACTTACTTATGGGTTAGTAAGTAAATACTTATCTTTAAATGCAACGACCTGTTGACGCAATAGCAAGCTAGAATATTTTTTCTCACCATTGAGTCTCAATTCTATTTGCATTCTTCCACAAATTAATTATCGTCAAATTCTATTAACAATCCATCCTAATTAATCCTTTGGAAGTGCCGCAAATAGCACTTTTTAAGTACTAAAAATTCCTCGTGACTATGAAATAATTATACATATATTGATATATTATATTTGAAAGGTAAATTCACGGCCAAATGAGACGTTTAGTAAATCAATTGAAGGTTCCCAACCGTAGCTAACAATCATTTGAAGAAGATCGATTTATCCAAGAAATTTGAAAATAATTAGCCATAATAATATGTATATAATATTTTGGCCTGTATATGCGCAGTGTGTCTCAGTAAATCGTCAATAAAACTTTGGAAAGGGTTTATTTACTTACTAAATTTGATTGCCAATTTTTTCCATTAATATTAACTGGTAGATCAATAAAAACAAACATTATCGTAAAATATATTTCTTCATTAGACCAAGGACAACTGAGATGGATGACAAAATAATTCTTGTGTCAGAGGTTCTTGACGTGGGAATGAATTATGAAGAGATCTGTAGCATTGTATCCTCCTTCAAGGATATTATTTCCTAAGATTAAAATACTGAAGGACGACAACAATAACCTCGATATGAAGCCTGGAAGGGGTGGGCAGAACTGGAAAAGGATGCAGCTATCAAGAAGGAGTGGACTGGCATGTCGGATGAATACGATAAGAAGACCTGGAAAACCTTCAGGTCTAGGATCAATGGCATGATGAAGGGTAAACTTAGCCACTTTGAGAATTAAATATTTAAATAAAGTAAAATATATATGAAAAACAAACAAAATATATTGGACATTTCTCTTTTTCTTGAATTTTGTTCAAGATTATTTTTGTTTTAACTTACTATACTTATATAAATAACGTATAAAAGTTGCAAGTTAAAAAAAAAATGAAATTAAACATTTCAAATGTATAATTTACATTACTTAGGATGTGAATTCAGAATCTATTAAATGTTTGATATACAGGCTGTAGAAAAAGTACTGAGACCTGCTCTAAATAGTCATTAAAATACTCATAATTGACCAGGATGATGTTGTAGATAGAAAATTTTATTTTATAATATGTTACTATAACAATGCACATTAATTATGAATCTGGCGACCATCAGCCTCAATGACAGCCTACAAAGGCCTCTGGATCCACTTGCACCCTTTTTCATGATCCTCCACTACTGGTTAACGGAGGTCTTCAGGGCATTAATATTCGGGTTGTGACCTTTGCAGGCATTCTTCTCAATTAGCCACCAAAAGGAGTAATCCAGTGGATTCAGATCTGGGCTCTGAGGGGGCCAAAGTTTCTTGGACCAGAAGTTCATGTTGAAATACACACGTGGTCGTGTTGGACTTACTTATAGTCTTGGTGATCGATGGGACCACATTTTCCTTCAAAACCATCAAGTAATCGGTCTTGGGTAAGCATTATCCAAGAAGAAACCAAATTGGATGCATTTTTTCTCCAGTTGATGCCACAATCCCAAACTTTCTCACAGAGGTCGGATGTTTGGTCTTGGTGACTGTCCTGATACTGTTGTCAGTCTTGCCAATGTATACCACCCGATCATTTTGCTTACTTTAACGTACTCTGACATCTTCATCGTTGGATTAACCTTAAAGCCTCCAGATGTACTCAGGCTTCACTTTAGTGGGTCTTCCACTCTTGGGGTTGTCCTTAAGGTTGTCCCCATCAGACGTTTAAGGCTTCAAGATTTCTGAGGTGGTACTCCCGACGTGGATTATATTTCCTATGATGGCTCTTCTTGCCTCTATCACGACATATACGGAACTTTTGTTTAAAACATGTACATCAATCAAATGCTCAAAAATAACTAGATCTTTAAGATTTAATCAACAACACCTATTCAAAACAGTATTTTTAGAGGGTCTCATTACTTTTTCTACACCAGATATTATAGATATCATTTTTGAATTTTTTGATGAAATTTTCTAATTGATTTGTAGTATTCGGTGGAAGTGCGGAGTGGTAATGGGCCAAGGATTCCATGCCCCTCTATCAGTGTAGAATATTCTATAGGGCGCCAAAAGTTAAAGAGGCAACAATTAGGAAAGAAAATGGAAATGAAAGTAACTTCATAAGAAAGGTCATATTAGAAAAAAAAATCCTTGAAATTTCATAAATAGAAATTTTTATGACTTGAAAAAAAAGTTATACAAATTAAAAGAACATATATTTATATTCTAGAGCAAAAAAGCTATCTTATATATAGGCAAAAAAAAAAATTATAAAGATTTTACTTATATTTAGTTTGTTTATGTTAAAATTCTAAACTAAAACCATCTGCTATAAACAATATTTATATAAAAGCTAAATTTCTATTGAAAAACCTCCTTGTATACGACAATTTTGTTATTTTCTGTCTATTTAATGTAAATAAAATCAAACCTGCACCCCCTTTTGACACTTCTGATAATGTAACATTTAAATAACCATTCGAAAATGCTGATTTTGGTAAATATAAAGTGTTTTTTTTTTAAATGTTTGACCTTTTGATTTATTATTTATTTATTATCATTGCTATCTTAATTTTGAACTGTTTTCTTAAACGTGAAAATGGAAAGAAACTCATCGTCACCTGAAGTAACGGTGATTCTTGTACTAAATACAATTACTATATAAAATGCTCCTTCTCCCCCTATGAAGATACATACTAAGACTAACTCACTAATCCTCTATTTCCTTTCTTCCCAAATTTCAATTCGTATTTAATATACGTTAATTCATTTTTAGGACTTCTAATTTTTTGGTTGCTTTTTCGAATCGACAAACCATACCTAAAAATAACTTTGAGACGCGGGGAATCGATTTTGATTTATGAAAAAATCAACTTATTAGCAAAAAAAAAAAAAAAAAAAAAAACTTCCCCTCTAGAGCCCAGCAATCTGGTCTGATTAGAATTAAACATAGCTCTACGTACTCTACTTAAAATTCTGAGCAACAATTATTTTAATTATTTTATGTCTAAAGTTGTATCTGTCTCTATTCTTGAAATAAATGCGTTTTTATCAATGCTTTCTATGCAGGACGAACGTCAGAGAAACATAAATTATTTAGGATATCAGACATTTCCCACATGCGGATTGCAAATATTGTTGTATCGGTCCTTATATAGGAACGATGACTGCAGTCCAGTCCAATGCCATTTGTTGGTTCTTAATGGAGGTAAAATCGATCCCTCGTGACGTCATATGGTTTTTTTTAGTATTCCGTTATATAATATAATAAATTATAAACTAAGAAAAAATATAATGTGTTCGTATTTTATTCTATTATTATGAAAAAATGATTATTTTTTTTGCAAGATTTGTTGCAAAATGATCTTATTTTTATTTGGCTTAAAAAACAATGGACTGACAGTTAAGGATGTGTCTCATGGACCTATAGGACCAGTCTTAAGACTGGACCTGCACATACTTAATAAGGACCAACAACCCTACTTCCGACACCTTTAAGTATCGCTTGTAAATATTTAGTACCTGAGACGTGTAGCCAATAACTTTTATAATACATATATAATTAAGATTTTTGGATTTCGAAGATGTTTCTTTCTCTTTTCTTTACATAAATATAAGCTGCAGATAATAAGTAGAAGGTCCTTGGGGCACCAGCACCAAAATGTATTTGCAAGGGAGAGAGGAGGAATTATTTAATAGTGACGTCATTGTGGGCGCCCACAATATTTTATTAAGGGGTGAGGGTACATTATATAATGATTAACTTTCTCTAAGGGTAATGGGCTTTTTATTTTTTTGAATATATTTCTTTTTTTTTATTTCCTAAATTTGAGAAATATCTTCTTTTAATATTTATATTTTTTTGAAAGTTATAATTTTTGAATGAATTACCTTTTTTAGACCAATAAAAAAAAAAGACAATTTTGAAATTTCAAATTTTTAGAACAGAAAAAAAACAAAAAAGTATTTCTACAAATACCAAAATTCCACAAAAGAGGGGCAGGGGAGTAATGCCCCTTGGTCTATGAGAAAGATATTTGATTAAATTGAAATTTAAAAATAAAAATACAATTTATTATTAAATTTTTAATATATTCCCATGTGCTTTCCTAATATGCTCCTCTAGGTCTTGCGTTATTTACTTTTAGACCTAGGCGTGTGCCAATTAGTCAAATTCTGTAAATTAATTGACATATTTATTTGACAATTTAGACAGAAATGAAGAAGGAAAATCAAGGTTTCTAAAAGAAACCGTTTTTTATACTGAAAAAGTCATCAAAGAATGTATCTTATAATAAAAATATTCAAGTCTCACAAATTTGTGAATTAGTTATTCGGCCATAATTGCAAAATTGAAGTTGTCCCCCTCAAAAATTACCATTTCCCACACCAATTCTATTAGAAAAGGAGTGGGAACCCCAAAGGTTGGGAATCATTAATATATCTAACCATTTTATTGTCACCGAAGGGCCTTAATGAGCAATTTGGAGCACCCCCAAAGGATTACTCTGAAAAATGTATTGATAGAAATGGAAGGTAATTATGTGTATCCTTAGTTGACAATATGTTAAAATATCATTGAAACACGTTTTATGTTTAAGAAAAATCATCTTAGTTGCATATTGTTTTTGCTTAAATGTTTTTATATATTCAAATTAGATCGGGTTGTCATCTTTTTTCGAATTTCAAGCGGAAAAGTTACCTTGGGATATAAAAATTACCCATTCAAAATTGAAATCTCTTACGACCTTATCTTCAGGTCGCACATCTCGATCAAATTATAAAAAAGGGCAAAAACTCTTCAATTAGTGAATAATATTTGATAATTTTGATATACATTTTTCTAACCTATAAAAAATATATATAAGCTTTTTTTGGAAATGGTCTTCTTGAGCAAAAAAAAAGAGAGATAAAAAAGTTAGCAAAATTCCATGATCCACGTATAGCACGCATCCTTTTTTTTACATTTTCAGAAAGAAAAGATCATAATTTTCATAGCATATGCAACTCTTCCTCACTATCCGTAATTGCAATTTGAAAAAATTGAAAATCACACCGGTCTATTGTACATATCAGTTGACTATGTATGTATTTTTTTAGTAAAATTGACGCCTGCTTTCTTAATTTTACAAGAAAATATTGCCCTCATTTTTAGGTTTCATACTATTATGTTTTAGATTAGGGGTACGGAATATACGGCACGTTGGCCAAATATAGCCCTCAATGTATTCAATCTGGCTCAAAATTATCTACATTATTGAGGTAGTCAAACTTAAAGACACTCAAAAGCAGGGGTTCTCAAAAGTATATGGGTGAACTGGCTATAATTTCATCTCTACAGTAAATATTACAAGCATGATAAAAGTAATTGACGTTTAAATATTTATATATATTATAACTCATGGATATTGAGGTGTTTTTTTTTATTTTTATTTAGTATCCAGTGGAAATCCCCATTATCTGACCTAGCTAATTATGAGTGAGTTTAATAGGATATTTATTTTTTTAGTACATTTATATCAGGGGAAACAGACTCAGACAACCATGTTGATCCGAAAATTCCACGAAAACGAAGGCTCAATTGTTTTAAAATATCAAACCCTAGTGACCGTCCAATCCAGAATAATTCATTAGAAGGTTATGACTCAAACAGGTTCTTCAATTAATCATTTGATTGCAGGTCAATCAACTAGATTTGTAGTCGAGTAACACTTGACATATCAATGTGGAAAAAATTATAACTTTGAATACTGATAGGAGCAAAATTGTCTATTTGCGAAAGAACATCCTGATATTGTTATTTAATATATTTATTTATCGAAAATAAATTTAAAGTTGTATCCTTCAATATTTAAAAAGAATATGAAATGTCAGACTTTTTTTAGCGATTTCTTTTTTATTAGATGTAAAAAATACATATTTTTGATTCTTTGTCAAAATAACTTAACTGTTGAACTTAGAAGTTATTCATTCTATATAAGATTGATTTTTATTTGCCTTGCCTGTAAAGTCCATTTCCTTGAATCAAAACTCCACTTGACTCATTCATCAAATACTCGAACTCATCTCAATATTCAATTATTCGAACTAGAAAGTTATAACTTGAATCCAACACTATTATAAACATTCTAAGAGTTTGAAATGGGGGAGACACAAAATCAAAAATATTTGACTTTTTCAAACACTCTTTTTCTCATTTTGACAAGGTCCATCCATCTATCTATATATCTAGCTTAAGTAAAACGGTCAATTTAATTAAATATAAATAAATAATTGAAAATGATTACAAGCGTTGTTGAGAGAACGTTTTGTATAGAGTTTGATCGTTGTATAAATTTATTATGAGTAGTGATGGATTCGAGTTACAATTTTCGAGTTCCACCGAGGTAGAGTTTTTGAGAATTTTCACACATACCGGGTGTTGGAAAAGGATTGGAATGTGATTAAAATGAAAATTTAAGAGGTTTTGCAGGGATATTTTTTTTGTAAGCATCCTGTTCAAACTTTTTGGTGCGATTGTTTTATAAGTGAGGTCAGCTGTTTAGGCCAGTTTAAATACTCTTAAGTGGTTACACTTTTAGTTTGCACAGGTAACACTAAAATGCTCGCTGTCAGTAACCAGAGGGTCTAAAGGGTCAGGAAACGACTTGAAGCTGGAGATACCATTGAAGACAAACATAGCAGTGGTCCACCAACCGGAAAAATGGTATATTGAGAGAGAACCCAGTTTCCTCACCCTCTAGACCATCTAATACTGACAGAGGTAATTTTCACCGCGGACGAGAACGTCAATCTCCTTTATTTTGGCTTCCATTTATAAGAATATATAATCTGACCTAAACAGTTGAAGAGGGAGTCGGTGTCGATCCGTGGAGTGACTGATGAAGACAATATACAAGAAAAAGTCGTAGTAGCTTACAAATTTCAACCTCCTACACATAATCAGACTTGCCATTATCTATTTCCATGATCCTCAAAATTGCTAATTGTCCAAATATCTCGAAAAACTCCAATATTTCTCCTACTCTCATATTATATATTTTTATAGCGAAGCTATATCCTACTTTCGCAGTCACCAATGACGAGATAGAAGGCCAAATTATGACATGCGAACAACCATACAGCGTACCATTGCTTATATCAAAAAAAAAAAATAATAATAATAAATATTTGTGTTGTGTGAAAACGACTTTGTTTTGATGATTCGAGTTCAAATAAAGACGTTTTTTCCCAAACAATAATTATATTTGAGGTGGGTTTGGATAATTTTAAGATCATGTTGTGTGCTTTAGAGTAAAGTCGAGTTTTTTTTCTGGAGTTAATTCAACAGTAATAGGGCACCAATACGATCATAGAGTATACATTCATACACAATCTACGTTCGGCAATATGTACTTTGACATGGATAACGTCGTAGCATAAAGGTCTTTTTTCTTTTTCTTTTTTAAATAATGAAGGTGGATGATGAATTATAGGCCATCATCCAATTCGAGACATTCCTTCATAAATGGGTTTCATATGTAACAACAGGTAAGCTAAGGGAGCAATGTAAAGGGGGGGGGGGTATCCCACCTGTCTCTTTTTATTATAAATATATATTTCATGTATAATACTATTTAGTATTGTATTATTTGAAGTAGCTAGGCCTCATATACTTAATAAAGTTAATTGCTTTGAATTTTCCCTTTTTTATCACAGATAAAGTAAAGTAATATTTAGAGATGTGAAAATGAGCTGGTTTTTAAACGCATGAGGATACAATTGTACAATTTTGCAATTATTCAACAAAATGTACAATTAATGACACATAGTTTCATAATTAGAAGGGATCAAAAGGCCTAAAAATGGGACATTTCAAAATAAAAATCTCATGAACCACGATATAAATGGACCGAAAGGGCCGTAACTTGGGTAAAAGTCCTTTTTTGGAATGGGGGATATTAACCCTAACATAGGAGAGTCTAACGTAGTTGTTCTCAAATTGGGGTACACGTACCCCTTGGGGTACTTGGAGGCACTCCAGGGGATACTTGAGATTTCGAAAGAATATTTTATTTGTGCTACATAACTCATGGACCTTCCCAGGAAGTGGACTGGAGAGGCTGTAGCACCTCTCCCCAAATTAAGAATTGTTTGTTTTTTTACTAGAAAGTTTAATATTTGAATTTTTTTTTTTTTTTATTATATTGTAATTGTAATTTTTTCAGAAAATTACAGACGTCACTGAAGCTAACAATACTTTGTGGTGGTACTTGGGTTTAATAGATATTTTACATGTGGTACATCACTAAAAAAAAGGTTGAGAATCCCTGGTCTAAGGTATTTAGAACTATTTACTAGTCATATTATTATATTATGTAGCCAGGCCTCATATACCTAAAGAAAAAGGGATTTATACATGTATTGTTTTATTTTTGTCATTGTCTTTAGATATAGGTAGAAGCACACACTCAAACGAAGAAGAATAAGTGCACCGTGTGAATGGAATGTGAGAGGTGAATCAGGAGGACAATGACGACAAAGGAAGGATCGAAGGATACTTTTTTGTAAATATTTAAAGTCTTAAGAGACTTAAATCATTATTGCAATTGCAAACTTTGTATTATTGTCATTATTGATAACAGCTGAATGTGTGTGACTTATTCAAATGCAATTTCCTAATTTATTACGACATCGACCTTTGACCACATGTTAAAGAAGTGAAGAAGACTCATAATTCAAGAGGTCATTTATTAAAATGTGGACATTTCCTCATATGGGCCTATGATAATACTACTAAATATTTCTAACAATGATCTATAAGGAGAAGAAATAGACAAGTCCTTTAATGCTTACCTGTAGGTGGTGAAACTTAATCCACTATTGCAAACTATGCACCTTGATACTTCAGAGGGAATGTTCATAACCACTTGTATGCATATCGTGTACACATTACAATTTATACCCCTCAAAGCATAATTAATTAGAACATCATTCTTTTTTAATAGTAACTATCAAAGATGGGGACTCGAGTCAATTTTTTTGAAGACACGTGACTCGGTTTGATCACATACTCAAGACTTGACTTTGACCCAAAAGCTAAGACTTGTGACTTGCCTTCTCCTGGAAAGTCATTTCAATTTTTCAGAGAGTAGTAGGTACTTTTCTGAGGATTGATCTGAACTCAATGAAAATGTTCAAGTACAACATCCAACATCTGATTCAAAAGTATCACCAGTAATTGAACAACAATTCCAAAGTGGGAGAATTGGCTAACGACACGTAATTACTTTTATTATATCAAAATAAGTTGATAGTTAATCCAAAAAGTCAATCATACCAACTGCTACTTATCTTTTAAGTACTCCTAAACTATCATTGCCATAATATTTCTCTGCAATTTTTCGAATGAATTACATACTCGTATTGTATATGTATTTCATAATATTCAAATCTTACAAAGTATTTCATTCGATATTATTTTATACTATTTGTATATAATAGGCAATAGTTCTTCAAAGAAATGATAAAATAGCCAATATATACCGGTAGTTGCATAAATACGCGGACTATTTGTGGCAAATAATTAAATGTGTAATAAAATTCGTATGACGTATTTGTTTTGAGAATTATATAATAGAGAATTTATTCTGGTATAAAATTTAATATAATGACTGAATATAACCGCGTTCAGCTGCTATGACACCCTCCAAGCGCCCGTGGAAGGTATTGCAGATATTGATGATGTAATGGTCTTCCATGACTGCCCATTGCTCATTCATTCACACTGGCCTTCAATGAGTCCAAATTCGGGTGGCGGATAGCACAGGCCTTCTTCTCAATTTGCCACCACACATTTTAGTCAAGGGGATTCAAATCAGGTGATTGAGGTGGCCAAATGTTTTTGTGAAGGCCACCTTCACCTCATCCACATTGATTTTCCGTGGTCTGCCGTTCCGAACACACTCCTTCAGACCTTTTGCCTCCTTCGCCATTCATTGTAAAGACTTTCTGTAAGAGCCAAAAGATTTGAACATTGAGAACTCGAGATATAAGCGTTTTATGTATGTATTAAGTGTGAAATTAAACAAATTACTTCCAATAAATTTGTCAAATAAATAAATTAGCTAACTGCTGCTACCAACTGTTTTTGTGTTTTATTCATTTCTGGTTTTTTTTGGGGGGTTTTTGAGGAGAGGTTGCGGGATACATTGTTATAACGATGTGATTAATGCCATTGCTTATTTCCAATCATAGTACATAGTATTATTATGTATTTTGGACCAGTGTGTTTTTTCTTCCTTTATTTTTTGTTAATTAATAACATGTATAAATAAAATAAGGGGAAATTAATGAGTGTGCCTAAAATAGGGGGAGGTAGACTTTTGAGTCACTCTGTGCATATATACATATACTACTACTTATTTTGAAGGAGACGTTTCAATTTTCTGATATATTTATTACCCGACGAATTTTTATGAAGCTGTGTGTTGTTGTGAGCTAGGTCAAAGTAGAATGGAATGTAATTATTTACTACGACTGACTGACTGACTAACACCCCTCCTCCTTATACTCATTATATAAAGATATATGATTCTACATAATATATGTATCTACCTATGTTTATACAAGTAACTAGTAGGAGTCCAATTATAGGTGTGTTGAATCAGAAGGTCGATTTTGAATCATTCTGGTAAGGGGGAAAATACGAAACCTATCAGTCATTGGTTCTCTCAAAATAGACCCGTATAGAATTAAAAAGGGATAAAAATATTTTTTAAATACATCAATACTTTGTGGGGCTTGGAGACTGAATTAGTCACAAGAATTACGTCAAAAATTACAATCAATTTTGCTCAAACTTGGTAGGAAGATTATATATTGTCACAGTAAGAGGCCCTAAAATTCTGAGAGGATAAGGTCAAAGGCCAAGATCAAAATAACAGTAATAGTAAAAATGCATAATCAACCATAACTTTGAAACAAATTGAGATACAGAACTCAATTTGATTTTAGAGGGAGATTTTTGTACTCACCTGAGTTCTAGTTTTATTATATAATTTCCCTATTCAATTGTAATCCATTAATTAATGAATTACTAACATTTTTGAATTGAATTGAATTGATTAGTTTTTTCAATGGATCTTTTAAAATAGACTTGTACAACTTGCGATGTATACAAGTTACAACGTGTATAAGTTAAGTTGTACAAGTTGTAATTTCTTTGTCTTAAAATTTTGCTTATACATGTTACAACTTGTACACAACATATGTATTATAAATGAAATTATAAACGAAATGGAAAAATAATAGAGCAAATGATTTGTAAGGTAGATACTATGATTTCTTGTTTGCAATCTTATTTTTAAGGACTACTTGAGTTTGAGACACTGCACCATAAAAGATAAAAGTGAGGCTCTGTTAAAATCCTCAATCAAAATATAAATCATTCCTCTAAAATAATAATAAAGTCTTGTCATTTAACAATTTTAAATAAATATTGTCATCATGGATATCAGCTAGTGACGTCATCATTAATCAATCTCCACCAATATTAATGAAATTAATAGATACCTTAATTAGTTTTAAATTAAGATTCAGAGAAAACTATTCTGCTGTATGAAGATACTAAAAGTTTACTAAACTAATTAGTAAACTTTTTACTATATTATAATATTATTGAAAAGGATGCCTTCTGGTGGGCTTTTTAAAATTTAATCCTGATCCCCAGGACCGATAAAAGGGACTGTACACATTTTAAGTCCTGTATTAAGGTCTGATGCAACCCTAAATATTATGTAGCGTTGAAGAGCAAGATAATTTACACGAAATGACAGCTGCTATTCGAAAGCAACTCTGAGCCCAAACAACGGAGAATATGTGCCCATATGATTTCGTGTATGAAAATAGTACTAGTACTCATGGTTGATATTCCAAATCATGTCGGATCGTTTAGGATTAAAGGATTTAAACAAGTCTACGGACACGTCATTACCTTTATTGTATTTTGCAAACATGTCTTCATAATTAAACATAGAAAAAAGATCCAAAATCAGTGGGTATCAATTATCCAATTCTTCCCAAGAATTGAGTTATTAAAACTCTTGGGAATTGCTCACAGCTTAACAAAAGCTAATTGTTATTCACCCAATCAACGTTCAGAACACTGATAGGAAGAAAAATAAACTGCAGACAACAAAATACACTGTAATTGTAATTGTAACACCGAGTCCGAGTACTACAAGTCAGCATGCTGGTAAAAAGAGAAAAATAAAATATCTCAAAATAGACTCTGAGATGTACCTACCTCATATTATAATTGTATCATGTACAATAAGGGTCAAGCCCAAAGACTTTTAATTAATTACTTCTACAACAAACGACCAGTGGATTTTGACAAAAAAAAAACAATGGATTTAAAAAATATTCCCACGATTTTTCCCATTATATCATTCAAGGAGAATTAAAGTAAATCTCCCTTTTAAATAATAATATACTAACTAATAAGTAAATTAAATAATAGTTAAAAACAAAAAACTTGTTTCCCTATGCATTTGATCATTTACAGAAGCAAAGAAAGAGGAATAAACCAACAATATATCCATTCTTAGGTACATAAGAGCGTATTTATAAATAAATAAATACATTTGTACATAATATATTGTTATGAACAAATACATATTTGGGTAAATTGTCAAGAAGCTATAGATAAACAGGATGCAGTTTCTTAACCAAGGAATTTTCTAAAATACATACATGCATGATAGTCAACTTATCAAAGCATCAGTATAGGTTTTTATCAATTATATGTTGATACGTACATATATATATATATTTATAAGGCAAAGTTCATCTGTACAGAGTGTGTAGACTCAAAAGTATTGGAGAATGCCCTTCAAAAAAATGGTTGTAGCTCGGAGAAAATCCAAATTTGGATGAGATACATTATTCTCCTAGAGTTTATAGGCTATCAAGTTCAGGGGCTGGAGGAGTGCCACATGAAGTCTGCCTTATCCTTGCTACGGAAGCTGTTTAAATACTATATTTATATGTATTTTGTATCCACAAGCTATAACACCCTCGACATGCCGAGTTGGCATAAGTTTACGTTTTGTTTTGGACCTATAAAAGGTCGGGTTACCGAAATTTATTGAAATATTTTGGTCCAAAGATCCGAACCGACATGGATCCGAGGAAATATGGATATACATAGTAATAGAGTAGAATGGCATTTACTAGTAATTTCATCAATATTTTGACGTCAGTTATATGAAATTACGTCATCCACAACTTTTGAATTGGTTCATTGTGAAGCTAAATAAATAAAGTATACAAAAAATTGTCGTCTATAGACAGTTCATTCAGGTCAAATTCGAGCTTAGCAAAAAAAAGATTATAAAAATGTCTGGATAAAATCAGGTATAAAGGTCCAAATACTTTTTTTTATATTTTGCTCTCTGACCCGTTTTGCAAGTAAAAACCGGATATTTTTTAAATTGGTGTTCTGGGTACGAGTCCATGAATAAAAGATTTACTCAGACTATCCCCAGGACCAGTACATCCCTAAAATCTTAACTCTTTATTCATATTTTTCGACCCAGGTCTCATTACGCAATCCTCTACTTTTCCCAAGATACTGATGACATTTTCACATAATTATATCATCACCCCATTAGAAAGCAAGAGTAAACGAAGTTTACCAAAAGGCAGTGAGTATACATGTATTTTTTTGTTATTATCTTCTTGTTGTTGTTAAAAGAGCATTGAGCATATGTCAGAGAGAGAGATAAATATGCATATTTCACTCATTATATTATGATTATGTTATAGAGTTCCTCACTGAAGTCAAAAAAAGTCTAAAAAACAAACAAAAATTATAAATGAATATATTATATTGACCAGTAATTAAGCGCACTTTAGGAATTCACTATTTTTTCTATACTCTCCTCAAGAGACTAAGGGAAAGAAGAAGAAGAAGACATTTAAGGTGTACACTAGTGATACGCGGATTACCCAGGGATCAGGCTGAGTAATTTCAGAAACTTCAGCAGGAAATCCATCCTAACTCATGCTTCTACGCCTTTTTTTAACTATAGAAAAGTATCCCTGAATTAGATGAGAGGTCCTTTTTCATTGTAAACTAACATTGAGAAGGGTGGTGGGTTCTGGTCTGGCTCTCACAAGTTGCAATATCACTCGGCAAAGGATTGTAGGCATTATTTAAAAACGTAACGTACCACACACACACACAAAAAAAAAAGAATATAGAAGTAATTTTTCATTACGAGAAATTTTGTATTCAATTAAATACTCGTATTAACAATAAATAATGTATATTAGGTTTAAGTCAAATTTTCTATTGCTGTCAAATAATAGGAAGTGTTACGGAGTTCCCAGACCGGGTAGTATCCGGCATCAATAGATGGGATGTACCCGTGGGTTAAAAAAACACATCACTAATGTACACATATCATATACATAATTTAAAGTATGTATGTTTCTTAGAGTTGAAGAGCTCAAAAAAAAACAAAAAAAAACAAAATCTGAAATTCCTTCTTTGACTTGTATTTTTTTTTATTTTCTTCTTCTTGAAAAAAATAAAGTTAATTAAGAATAAATTTCCCTCAAAATTGCACATAAAAAAAGATACATAGTTTCAGCTTATGTAGTAGTATCTACAGAAATAAGAAGGGGGAGCCTGAGAAATAGTGAGTTTGTTCATTCTATCTAGACCTCTATCTTACCTACCATTAATGATAATATAATCATTTATGCCCTTTTATAAAATCATTATTTTTAGTAGGTAAATGTCATATTTTGTGAATCATTAATTTGACCACCCCTATACCCTACATACAATAGTTGTTTATTAAAAATGATTTCCAAACAATGTATGTATGTAGTAGTCAAAAGAAAATGGCAAATATTTGCAAACAGTAGGAATAAACATACAATTATGAAAAATACTCAAACAAATGATTCGAAAATGAGTTTACACAATTTATTCAGCAGGAGATTATTATCAGTCAAAAACATATTCACGCGAATAAATGTATTTATTTATACATATAATCATTCATATGGTTTGTACCTACAGCTTTAATACTTATTTATTTGCATGACAGCACAATTGAATTAAAAACCTGGCAAGTTTAAAAGTTTCTGCGATAAAATGATACATAATCATATAGTTTTAGTGTTCTATTCAGTTAATATTTTGTTCCTTGACTTAAATGGTCATTTGAAGGAATTGTTCGTTCAAGTACATATTGTATATATCGAGGGATGGGAACTTTGTAGAGCATGATAGCACTAAATTATGACCTTTTCTTAATAGCAAAATTTATTTGAGGAAGAGAAAATGAATTACAACTATGGAGAGGGGGACCCTCCTCTACATTTAAAATAATATTAACTTAGGAAGAATATTACAATTGTACCTAATTAAATTAATTTTATTAGTCTTTTTAAATAAACTAGGTAAGTGGGTCATTCAGAGATATATGTTAACACCTTGACGATCCATTAACGAATGAACATAATTTAACAAAAAAAAACAAAAAACAGTTTTTCCTTTTCTAATCACAAAACGGTATTTTTTTCTACATCAAACGCCCATTCCTAAGTATGTTACGGCTTAATCCCTACATTGTGTTGAGATTCGGTCCAGAATTGATTTTTTCGGCAAAGTATTAGGTTAATTTTAATATACCTATTCGGACCTGATATTTTGATCGAAACCCCCGTGGTCTCAGACTGTGGATCGAAATTTAATTGTTTTCAAATTGTATTTCATGTACTGACTTTTCCATGGTCCGACTCTATGGATCGAACTTCTTTAAAGGACCAAATTAGTTTGTTTCAAAACCGATTTAGAGTTTCCAAACTGAAACCTAACCCTAGTGTAATTTTCCTCCAATTCTGGCTGAAAATGATATGTTAGTCCCACAATTCTTCCTAATTAGGGGATGATTCTTCGATTAATACTAAGAGTCTTTCACACCCAAACAACAACAGCTTATGTATAAACAACACATCAACTCTCTCTTACACTAATTACAGACGAGAAAAGTAGAAAATCAACAACAAGATATCATTATAATTAGATGTATAACTCAGAAAATAATATAACTACTAGCATGATAATTTAAAAAGTACATATTTTTAGCTGTCTGTTAAACATCCCACATACTTTTTCTGAACGTGGATTGGTTAAATTCAAATTATTTTATATTGTTCAGCAGTTGAAATTGTATCCCTGCTCTAATATAAAGAATAGCCCAATAATTAACTTTTGAAGGAGAATGACGTAATAAAACTTTTTAACTGACGTCACAAATTGTATAATAAACATAGATTTCAACAAAAACATTTTAAGAAAGCTTCATTTGAAGCCTTTAAAAATGATAAAATAAAACTCTTCCAGAGTTTCCAACTTAAAATCAAATTAATAAATAGGCTGAGATATTATAAATAAATCTAGATTTTTGTTATATGGTACAATTGTAAATACAAGGAATGTTTGCTTCCAGTTCTTTAATGACGTCCAAATATACTGCAATCGTTCACCACTTTCACGTGAAAACGCTTAAGAGAGTATGCGTGTTATTGAGGATTTGTTTGTTTGTTTGTTTACTACACTTCAAGATATCTGCACTACCTTACGAGTATTATTAGCTAACCATCAGTTCTATTAATTCAATAATTAGTATGAGTTGGTTTACTACAAAATTATATTTGATTTTTTTACTCTCTCTCTTTGAAAAAAAAAAGAGAGGTTGAGAGATGGAATGATGTAATTATACGGGATTCCTTTTATTAACCTACATACATGCTCACAAAATGTCTACAATTTCATCCTATATATTATAAAGGAATTTCTTCCCAAATTCCTACATAATTCAGTACTATGTTAACTACTATTCCAAGATTATTGCACAATCCTATAACTGAGTTAGTTACGCCTCAATATTTAAATAATTAAGGATGACTTTGAGTACATAGATATTGATTCATCAATAAAATATTTCAGCTATTTGGCAAAAATGCAATGAAAGTGAGCAAAAGGTTGTAATAAATTCCAGAGATGAATCCTTCCTTCGATCCTTTTATTCTGATGTACTAGGATTGTATGGGTTGCAAATTTTAAAGTACCCTCTACAAAAAATCCCTTTCAAGTACTTTTGTTTATCAATTGAAGTAGTTTATTAAAACTTTAAGTCTATCAATTAATATAATTATTAAATTATTACAGTCACGTCTTGTCCTGTTTCTGTTATCGATCCTTGAATAGTGTCCAAAATTTTAGAACGCCCTTTTAAGACATCCTTTTCACTTATGTTATTATATTAAATTATCTAATTTTACCAATACAGTTAGTTTAGTAAATCTCTAAGTATCTTTTATGTATGATAACAGTTTGCCATTCATAATGAAGGTATTTATTACTTTAGATCATTGGATTGGTAATGATGTCACGGGCTAATATCTATGATAACGATATCATTTAGCAACGATTGCTTAGAGAAACAACTTTTGCGTCCGATTCGGAGGGGTCTTTAATATTTATGTTGGATAAACGTGATGGATTTCAAAACCTTGCTACCGCTACATCCCTCAAATTGGCGATAATCCGTCATAGAAGAAAAGTAGGTAATCAAAACTTAATTTTGAGAAAAATCACATTTTAGCTTGATTTTATATTAACGGGTCTCATATTATTTACTTGAAAATACGCACCATAATCGATCCTATTATATTATGTAGTATATAGAGGGCACTGTTTTAAAATTGTTATGAGGTAGTACCTATAAACATATATAAAATAAATAGATAAATAAAGGAGAGACGACAGACGCTTAATCATTATTACGACGTATATATTTTTTGCAATGTTTGGTCAATTCTTAAATTCGCAAAACAAAACTATAACAAATAATATTATTAATGGTATATATATTTATGTATATACAGAGTGTGTACCAAAAAATGTTCCATTAAATAGTTTCATATTTTGTAAGGAAATAGTTAATTACATTTCTGGTTTTGAATTCTTAATTGACATACTTATAATTATAAATAAGCTTCGTTTTCGAAAGTTTGACTAAAATCAGACGAAAAATGAGAGAAACGCATTCGAAAAGACAAAAAAACCATGCTATATTAGGTACATATTCAGCTCAAAAAGACATTGGTTGGATTTTTTCAGGGAGGGAGGGGGGGGGGCTGGAGGCCAGACATAGCAGGGAAGTCAGGTCAGGTTGATAAAAAAATCAATGTTCCTGGTGACATAAGTAATTTTATGGGGTCAAACCTTCTGTACCTTAAGGGTGAAATCTTCCGTCTCAGTTTCCCAGACTAATATGTATATTAATGTAGGAATAGGCAAAACGATGAGAAAAATAACAGTTTTGAGATTAGAAAAAGAAAAACGGTTAGTGTAATAGTTATTTTTTATCCATTCTTAAATAGATCCTCGTGATTCTAACATCTCGCTTTCTATAAAGAATTCCTGCCTACTTTGGGTCTATTCTTTTAAATGCATAATAAAACAATAATGTTAAAAAATATAGTTTTACAATATTATTCATCCACCAAAGCTATTCTAAATGTCAAAGGCTTTTCTCTCTAGGGCAGTGATACATTTTCCTCTCAAAACCATATAATAGACAGTGGATTTTAGCAGAGATCGTAATTTAGTAGTACCATAAGTATCGCTCTAGCCTTTTACTCGCGCTCTGCAAAACGCTCATCCCTATGAATGTGCTACAAAAAGAAATAAAGAACTAGGAATGATATTGTCGTTCCTCAAAATATTTTAGTGCTTCGTTTGATATAATTTATAAGCAAATGAAGTTTATAATATAAAATAATAAATTTCTCGGGAAAATGGAATTTTTGGACATCGAGAGAGAAATACAAGTATACCATCAAAGTATTTTATTGTTTATCTATTAGTAAATGGGCATGCGAAGGTTCTTAATCTTTTCCTTTCCTATTTTTCTCTTCCTAATGTATCAACTCGACTAAAGTCTACATTACCCTACTTGAATATTTAGGTTAGCGGACCAGGCATTTTTGCTTGCTCACCCTGTAGACTTTAACTGTAGATATGTACCTTAATTTCGACTTTTCTCTTAATCATAATCATCTTAATAATATATATAAAGTAGAAACATCAGAGCATTAAAAAAAACAAAAACAAAATTACATAACATTCTCCGGATTCCTCGAGGTAAGTTGCATTATCTCTTTTTAACTAGAATGATAATAACTAAATACATATTAAAATAATAATACAGGAATTTGGGCGTCAAAATTTGCTGCTGTTTTTATTTTCATTATTTGTAGAAACATGAAATTTTGAAATAAATTTCAAATATGTATGGATTTTTAAAGAGCTTTATTTTACATATTTTTTTTATTCCTTGTTTTCTTTTATAGGTATTTAATTGATTAAAAAGATACATAACTACACGTCATACGACAAAGTGACGCGTCAGCATACCCCCCATTATAAAGATAGCAGTTAAGGACAAACCTATAAACCAAGTAAGGAAACATGATCTATGAGAAATCCTTTCCTCCAAGGAAGGCCTCACTTTTGAGGACATCACAGGTGACGTCACTCGATAAATATCCATCGTATGGTCTCCATTTTGGTTTGGCAAAGGATATGTGAGAGTCGTCCCTTTAAAATATCAATGACGTTATCATCAATCCATATATTTTTATACGAAAAATAAATACTTTAATTAAGCCTAAATACAGACAAATGACAAACCATTCTCATACATGAATGATACTTTAAGGAATACCAAGCAAATTAATCAAAGGGTAAACTTTATTGAAATAAAAACGAGGACTTATATTTAGAGGGCACTATATAATTTAGGAATGATTTTCATTGATGAATAACAAGGATGGTGTTTGAATGAGATTGATTTAAAGTCCAACTTTAAGGACCAATACATCACCAGCTCATTTCTAAATACAAATAAATATTTTTCTCTGTCAGTTGTCCATTTTTCAACTTCCTCTTCCTTCGTCAATATTCGCAACATTCATTGATAGAATTCAAATTAGCTTTAGAATAAATTAGTTTATAAATAATAATTCGACTCCTGTGTAGAATTTACAAAAATTAATTATTGTATACTAACCATTCCATGGGTGGAAAGGTCTGTCGGAGGAAAGGTGGAAACATGACTACGAAGTGATGAGTAAAAAATTGATAGTGCGTAAATAAATACATGTCAATTATTGAGATATTGATAATAACGCATATTCATAACACCAAACCTATTCCATCTTCGATCTACCCCTTTTTTTAATAAGTGAAACACGTGGTGGTTTGACGTCATTATTCTACATTATTGTAGAATACATACATGATTGTTTTTTTTAATTAAACAGCATTCATTTTTCATTTATGTGAGTGGTTTTTGACGCCTTAATGTATGTAGATTGTAGGTTTACGTACACATAGCATAGTAAAGTCCTTATTCTATTTAAGTACATTACCTATGTAATTTGATATAACTACATAACACATATCTTAAAATAAGATATAATAAGCAAAATTATTGTAATAAAGTGAAAAAGACAAGACAAGACCAAACTTTGATTAATTATAATATGCATTAGCATAAAAACAATCTTGAACCAAAATCATTCAAAAAAGAAATGTCCAATACATTGTTAAGATCATGTACAACATAACACAGGGACTGTAAAGTCCCGGATTTCACACATAGATGTCGCTGGTTTTTTTTTTAAATTCACCACATTTTCAGTTAGTACCAACCTTCAAAAGACTGCTGTTAAAATTTCATTACAATATGTTCTTTAATTTGTGAGTTATTGTATTAAGTGTGACGGTAATTTTGTTATTTCCAAAATAATGGATCAAAAATAACTTTGTGTATTAATTTTACACTGCTTTTGATGGGAAAAAAGTACCGTTCAAGCTAAGCAATGCCTTGAAAAGTGTTATGGAGACTCCACTCCATAAAGCAAATAAAAAATATTATTCAGGATTGAATAAAATTATCTGGATGGATCCACACTCAAAAATAATGGACACGATCAATGTTTTTTTTCATCATATTTGTGTAAATATATTACTGGTCAATTTTAATA
The DNA here is from genome assembly GCF_016086655.4 of Lepeophtheirus salmonis. Classification (NCBI taxonomy): domain Eukaryota; kingdom Metazoa; phylum Arthropoda; class Copepoda; order Siphonostomatoida; family Caligidae; genus Lepeophtheirus; species Lepeophtheirus salmonis. The sequence continues at coordinate 32,624,496 of NC_052132.2, forward strand.
TTTCTATTCAAATTTTTGAGATGAGTTGATATACTCTTGAGGGGGGGGGGGGGGGAATAAAAGTCGGAATCTCTATCTAGGGATGATTTGAATGCGATTATTATCGCCGAAACGGTGAATGCTTCCAAAAGCGAATTCTTATTTATCCTTAGAATATCGTTCTACTTTGGATTGAATAAAACTTTCCAGAAAGATACTGTATTTTCAAGCGAAAGGGTCTCCCAATTCCACAAACAAACATAAATACAACTTCAACTTGGATGTGAAGAATTTTGACATATAATTATGTTTGGCCCGGTATTATGGTCCTTTTAAAGCATAAAATCCATCAATTTCGAATTATTTCATAGTAGAGACTAGTGTTGTCGTGATCCCAATATTTTCATACTTTTTCTCATACAAAATTTGTATGATTATTTCCATACTTTTTAGAACTTATTCTACTAATAAAGAAATAAAACAAAAATGTTGATCTGCATGCACTTAGAGGGGTGTCTGCAGGATTTGGTTAGAAGTAAGAAGTTTGTAAATAACAAACATAGAGTCTTAGAGGAGAGTGTCACCTGCACCAAATTTGAATTCGCTCCCAGCAGCCATCATAACAACGTGGTACACCATGTACACTGCTTTCATTGTCAAAAGCTGCCAATCTGTGTTTATGGATTTTGAGGCTGTTATTGCGTGTAAAGGAGGATATATAGAATAAAAAATATGGCAGCAAAATATAGTATTTAAACATATCACAAATTGGTTTTGAGTTATCTTTTCTTGATTCCACGAAATCTTGATTCTTGAAGACCACGTTTTTTTTTTGTAATTTAGTCATGCAGTTCCAAGTTTTGGGTCCTTAATCAGTATAATAGCCTATAATGGGCCTATCTCCTATCTAAAGTTAACCACTCTTGTCTTTTTGAGTAATATATTATTTGTGGAGGAATGTAAATGTACTTCAGACACGGTTTTTGAGACAAATCATTGTAGTTTGCTTTTGTGCTGACGAACCACATATATTATGTCTTGGATATGATTGCTTTACCCTCCCAGGAAGTGATATATATCAGAGCATTTGTGTATGTAGGTATATTGTATAGTTCCATTATTATTTTACGTACATAAATAATGTTTGTACTTAGATTTCAACCTTAAAATTAATGAATAAAAAAATATATGTATACTTTAATCATAATAATATGTTGTAGTATGTATAAACATACAAAAGTCTAAATATATACATTATTATACAAAAAAGGTTAATAACTAATTTTTGCAATGAGTCTATAGTCTATAATAATAAAATGTAAGGAAAAATATGCGAATTATTAATATGATATCGCTACGGGCTATTTATTGCATCAAAATTGACTTTTTTTTCCCCTCCCTTTATTTCATTTTATTTGAACAAGGCCATTTTTTATCAATTATCAGATATACTATGTAGATATATAAATATTAGTGTTGGATTCGAATTATAAGTATCGAGTTTTGAACATTGAGTCAAGTCGAGTTCGATTAAAGGTATAAAGCAAAATACATATGAAAGAGAGATTTTGTGTTCTACACTAATCACTGCTCAAAAGTATAGTCTACGACTGGGATCACCCAGCTTTCAAGCCTCCGGCCCAATAACCATTGAGTTACATGGCCCAAAACTGTTTATTTTCCTTCTAAATGGGCAGAACAATCCCTATAGGCACATATTTGCCACAGGCTATAGTTTGGAGACCCCTGATCTATAACAACAGATTATTATGGCTAAAATGGTAATGATATATATATTTCTTTTTTGTAAAATTAACAGAGAGAAAAATTAGGCGGCAATTATACAGGTATAATTGTGGTAGTATTTAATTACAATTTAATAATCCTTATTTTTAACTACGAGGTTTCAATACGCAACCAAACTGCCTTCATGTGGCACTCCTCCAGCCCAGATCTTGGCCCAATGGACTTTTCAATTTAGTGTTTCTTGGATAAAAATATATGTCGCACCTTTTTTCCAAATTTGGATTAGCTCAAAGCTGCCATCAGTACAGCGTGGTGCGCTGGGACAAAACCTTCATATTCAAGAACTGTCAATCTGTTTGTTTACGTGTCGAGGGTGTAGTTACATGTATAGAAATACACATTGAATAACAAATATCACTAAATATATTATTTAAATAAAACAAAAAACTCAAGAGATCTTGAGTTGCAGGGGCGTCCGCAAAAAAATTAGGGAATTTTTGAGTTTTACCAGAAAATTTAACATAAATAAAATAATATTTGAAATTTAATTATATTTTTAAAATTTTTCTCCGAAAAATTTTATATTTGAAATAAAATTCTAAAAACTTTTTTTCCAAAAATTTGCAGTTCTTCCTGAACAGCTCTGGATTTTTGAAATTTTTTCTGAATAGCTAAGAATTTTTGAAATTTTTTGGGAATAGCTAAGAATTTTTTTAATTTGAGTATTACCCCTCATAATAAGACGTAATCCTGCGAATGCCCCTAATTTGTCTTTTCTTTATTCCGCAAAAATCAATTTGCCATGATTTAGTCATGCCACTTCAAGTTTTGGGTCTCCACTCTGTAAAAAAAATCACCTTATAAAAATATGACAACGACATTTATGGGTAATTAGCTTAACTGCCTGGGATTGAGATATTAGGTGTTAATATATATACGTCTTCTCCGATTTCGCCCTATTGAGTGTTTGCTACACACGCTCGTAGCCTCTATATTACTCATTAGATAAAGTAGGGACGTAGTTCTAAGATACAAAGCAAACACAAAAAAATGATGCCTCCACAGATAGACAGACAAACTTTGCCGTTATAAAGTTAATTCGACGAATCAATGCAAATCTAGAAACAACTGGAGATGAGAATGATCTATACTCAAGAATAGTCGAGCTTAAGTAATTTTATGAAAACTGTGTTTGTTCGAGTTCGAGTAATAGGTAAATCCATCACTAATATGTGTTTAGCCCATAATTGCTTTTATATCAATGTACAATGTACTCGTAATACAACAAACTTTTGTAGATAATATGTTGTTTGTTTGTTTGAAGGAAACAAACAAATTTATGGGTTTATTTCTAGATAGAAACACAATCTAATAAACATTATTCTATCGAAATTATTCAAGTATTTGAGTGAGCATTTATATGTAAAATTTAGAACGCTCGGTCTTTGGAGCAATATAATTTCATTCTCTACAAATGACTTTTTAGTGAGGACAATAAAAAGAAAGGACTTTGGAAAAGTTAAAGTGTTTCAAGGATATTTTTACTGTTCTCCGGCTTCTTTTAATTCGAAAAAATAGGAATTTTTTTGGGCCGAAATTGACCATTTTTGATCGCTTGTACTGTCCCAAATATAATGTTTTGAGTTAAAAGTTTGAGTTTTTATGTTTTTACCTCTGCAACGAAGGGAGGTTTTGTTTTTCTGTCTGTATGTTAGTCACCAAGATTATGGCAAAAGTTTCAGACAGATTTCGATCATACTTGATACAAAGATTATATATCGTCACAGTCGGCATCCATTAAATTTTGAGAGGTCAAAGGTTAAGGTCAAGATAACACAAAATGTAAAAAATGCATAATCATCGATCATAACTTTAGAAAAAATGGAGATTAATAACTAAATTTGATTTTAGCAGAAGATTTTACGATCTATCGAGTGTTTTTTCTGGAATAGAATTTTATGTATCCGTGCAAATTACTGTGCACCATGTTTTTAATCATTTAAAAAGTCTGAAATGTGTTGAATGATTTGGGATTTCCTTGTTTTATCAAAGATAATCTTCATCCGGTCAACTATCTAAAAAAATCATTGAGCACGTTTTAATTAAGAAAAAAGGGCAAAAAAATTTTTTACACAAAAAATGTAAAGAGTACAATTTTTAACTCTTAGAATCATCATATTTGTAACGGCACAAGAGACCTAAACACCCTTTAAAAAAACAACAACATTTAAAATAAAATAGCAGATATCTCGCTAAAAAGGATTTAAAAGGCCTCAAACTTACGTAGAGTCATTTTTTTAATTGTCCTCCACAAAAAAGGTCTTTCTACAGGGGAAAAAATATTAACCCAAAAACGAGCCAGTCTAATTTACAGTATCTCTCTCTCTCTCTCTTGTAGCCTAAGACTACGGACTCTCAAATACAACATAGTCCCCACATTATATTTTATGTTGAGCCGCTTTAAAAACAGACTATGAAACCCCGGAGTACACACATTCTGTTTTATTCCCATCGGGATTTCAATTATGCATCTATTCACCCTATAAATTCTTAAAGAATAATAAATAAATATTTAAAGCCTGGACAAGTACTTCGACTACTTCATGTATGAACGTTTAAAGTTTTAGCCGATCATTTCATGAATAATACTACTATATATTTTTTAGAGTACTTCCTGGATAATTATTATCCAGTCCTTCGACTTTATTACGAACAATATTTAACTTACTAAGTTTCAATATCAAGTAAATATTAAGTTATATTAAAATGGATGTTTTTGAATGAATAGATGATATTTTTGGGAGGGTAAGAATTTATGACGTCACCGCAATGAAGTTGGCTTCATTTTAAGTCAAATTGGTGAAAAATGACATTCGTCTTTAACTTTCCATAATTAATAACTATTCAAGCTTTAAGTCCAACTCTTCTAGGTTTGAATTATGCAAGGTAGGCTCTTGAAATGTTGTACAATTTACAACAATATTATCTTTAGACCGGATTCAATCAGTCTAGGATGTATCTATTAATTGTCAAGATTTTCATTACATAATATTTTTAATAATGATTTTTTTTCTTTTGTTAAAAAAATCTTTTAACATTTCTTTTTCTAAAATAATAATCTTTTAGATGGAGAATGTTACATTTTATTTCCAGAATGACCTTTTTATACAAAAGATCTTCTTATCCCTTTTTTAATTAATTTGTGTATTTCATTTGATGACGTTCTTTTTTATAAAATTTTAATTCCTTTAAAATCCCATTTGTTTAAAGTTATTTTTATTGTTTAAAAAAAAAATTATTAGGTTTATATTTTTATTTAAAAAATATTATAAACCAGTCAAAAAGTATAAACCAGTATAAACTGACACTCCTTGTGACAAAGAGGGTCGGATAATCAAGGATGCGACTCTCCGAAAGAAAAAGGTTATTAGAAAAAAAAAACATAAATATTCTTCTTAAAATTAAATTTCAAAAAAGGTATGAATAAAAGAATATTTTTGATTGATTTGCAGAAAATATTCAATTCAATACGTTATTCAAAATAAAGGCAGTCTTTGGTGATTCTTCAACTAATCAATAATACTCTACCAAACTCCTACAAAAATGCAAATGAGGTGAATATACACGTGCATAATTTTTGAACATATCACAATGAATTTTTTTGTGTATTAGATATGCTTTTTTTCCCCCCTCTCTGATAATCATTATATTTATGAGAATAAGTAGAACATAAATCCATGTACAGTAGGACTCTAGTAGTCTATGGAGGTAATTTATTATTAAAATAAAAGCCGCTGAACAGGTACATTATCTAAAAGAGTCGTATTAGAGTTGTACTTTGCTATGTGAGATAGGCCTACTATACTACGGTGTGATATCATTGCAAATTGTATATAATGTAAATTACAATGAACAGATAGGAAGTCTTCCAGTCTGTTTAATCAAGAGCATCATCTATCGTTGAGTGATTATGTTTGATACATTATCATTATAATTTATCAGTCAAGATAAGGTAGATAATTAAGATTATTGAACGCATGGAGTCTACTAATTCATAATAATAATTAGCATTGAGTTTCCATCTGGACATATTGAAACTGTCTTATAGCGTTATGAATTTTGTTGAACATAACTAATTCGCTCATTTAGTTAGTGAACATCCTTTTATTAAAAAATAAAAAATCATCCGAAAAACGTATTTAATTACTTGATAAACAGTTAAAAGATAGAAACATTGAAGTAATTTAAAGTTTCTATCATTTTCTAATCCATTCCATCCAATTTTCATTCGTAAATATCAATTTAAATGCTAAAAATACTTATTTAAATATATGACATTGAGAAAAAAAAATCCTTATTTTAAGATCATCTTAACAACATGAGTTTGAAGTTTGAACAAGATGCCATTTTTTTTAATTTAGTAAAAACATTCAATTGAAAAATAAAGGTACGTCGTTTCACTAAAACAGTTAAATATTATTTTACTTAACTTCGATTAAAATTTGCTAAAAATACGAGTAAATCCTACACAAGACATTATCCAGATAGAAAAATGAATTGGATATAATGAGAATTACCATTTTAAGAGAATACTGAAAAGTATTGGGGATAAAAGGTTGATTCACAAGAATAAAAACCATTTTTTTTTACAAGTCTTGGTGTGTAAAATATCCTAGTTCTCTCACCGAAACTTAAAGAAATTGTCTCTAGATCTGTCCAAAACAAAATTCGATATAGATTAATAAAGTAAATATACTATTATTTTCGAACCGGTTCCAGTACCAAAATCGGTTATCGGTAGTTTGATACTTTTTTGAATAAAAATAATAAATAAGAATATCATTAAAGGCAATTCAATCACACAATTATCAGGAACGTCCGAAGAACTTTTGATTACGTTCTTTTAGAAATGTAATACTATTTATTACTATAAAAAAGACAATTTTCATTCTTTGTAGGGGGCTGGGGCTTACGTCATAGATTGGCCAATTATTTATCATTATATAATTGAGACTTATGTACTATTTTTCAATCCTAGTATCATTAATGTTGTCACGATATCATTATTTTGTACCAGTTCCTAAATTAATATCGATATTACAATACTCTTACGACTAAAAATATATATAATAATAAGTAAAAATGTCATTTAGGTTATTCACTCAATCCTTAAAGAAGCGTCCACAAGAATTTGTTTGGAAATGAATGATAAATACTACTACTCAAAAAATTAAGCTAGGTACTGCCTCTTACTTATGCAGACACTAATTTCAAATACAATAATACCAAACTACCACCATAGCCACAGTCACGGGGGTGTCAGATGTATCAAAATCTATTTATTTTTTTGAAATCATATTCTGTATAGGAATTTTCGAGCCTGCATTTATTTTAGAAATGAAATTTCAGATCTTCCTTCAATTGGGCACACACCAATTTAATGGCTCCCACCTTTCATAATTTATTTTGCCTCCGCTAGAAGTCTGATTTATTTAAGAATTCCATTTTTTTTTGTCGAATCTTGTAATCTTTAAAAGAGAAATTTCTACTCATGAAAAATAAAAGTTAATATAGACTCTTTTTTTATAAATTTTTTCTCCCCTCTAACTTTTGACATCCGTTAAAATATTTATCGCCGGAAAGCCATTGATCCAATGGCCACAAGAAAATACTAATCAAGTTCCTCTGCAAGGATACATAATAAAAAAACTATTTTTTGATTAAATTTTTTTACCCATAACGATAATTTTTTGTTGGTAGAAACAATAATTTCTCAGTTGGGTGGGCTGGAGGCTCAAGCCCCTCCAATCCCATCCCCTGATGTAATGTATGATGTGTACAAGTTGCAACTTGTATAAGCAAACTAATAATTGAATATTGTCATTCTTAGTTATTTTATTACAAAATGACTAAAATATAAATATTATGTGGCAGAACATATTAATGTTCAAATGTCCAAGATTATATGACTCGTAAATACATAATAACCAAGTAATATATATATATATATATAAATAAATAAAATCTCAATTAATAGTTGTTAATTTGAATACCAATGTTGTAATTAAATAATGCATTTTACGACAAAGAAATTGCTAGTTGTTCAGACTTTGCAACTTGTACACAAGATATACATATATTTTAGTTAAATTATTTAGACTGACTGGATTCACTGATTATATATATATATATATTTTGCAAAATTAGTCAGTTCCAGGTGCTAGTAAATTTTCAGTCACTACTTAAGTAGGTAATAACCTTAATAGAAAGGGGGAATTACTATAATGTGCGTACACTTTCTTATAGCTAGACGACCGTAAGGTACACAGCAATATCTATTTGATAATAGCAACTTAACAGAGCTCTTAAAAAGAAGTAATCCACTAACAACATATTACAAAAGTAGTTAAATTATTTTCTGCAATTAAATCCTTAATGTGTGAGAGATTTTTATTTTATTGTTCCTTGCATTTAAGTCTGTATTTTCAAACTTTTTAAGTGCTATCAAAACATTTATTTCTATACTTTTGTTAATTCGTTTTTTGTTTTGTTTTAAGGTAAAAAGGTAAGGTACATAATATGTACTTAGGTCTCTCTACCTATATGCAGATGAACATATCTATTTGTAAATACATATATTTAAATAAATAAGAAGAAAAAAACACGACATTATCTGTATATTGTTCCCAACTCCCAACGGAGTATCCAGCTATTCTACATCAGACTGTCTAAAATGTGGTTTGTTTCGAAATGTTTGGGACAATCAAACCCCATGTTTCTTTAATTAAGTTTAAAAAAAGTGGACTTGCTCAATAATGAATTGGAGCTTATGTTTCACAAGTTAATGAAGTACCTATTGATTTATTGTTTACTCAGACAGATCATATGAGCAAACAAGTGTACTCTTTAGAATAGTAGCCAACTCTTCCAGAGTTGAAAGAAGATTCTTGATGAACTTGAATGTGATACTATTAATTTTTTGGGAGCGGTGATCAACTTTTATTATTATAAATTTTTAAAAAATAGATTATAATTGGTATAATGATTTAACTTGTATAAAGAACTTAAAAGAAGATATTAATAATGGTGATTACTTTAAAACTATGTATTGAAATTCTTTCTAAACAATTAATACAACTTTGATAAATACAAAAGATTAGATGTACCCCTATTCCTGATAGTATTTGCTTTGTTTTTTTCACAATTGGTTACTTTCGTTTGCCAATATATTAATAACCTTCGGATAAAATATTTGTTAGTAGTTTTTCAGTGACGAGAAATCTCCAGCTGCTGCCTCATGAGGACCAAATTTATTTAAATAAAAAAGTAGTTATAAAGTACAGATTCATCCATTTGATTCTGTCTTAGTAATGTGAGCAGAGATAAGAGAAAGGGGGTTTTTAGTGTTGAGAATAGGGCCAGAACCGATTTTTTTTTCGGTTCGGTCATAGGTGGTTTTTTCTAGACCTATTTTTTGGTCCACACCACGGTCTCAGACCTTGAACAAACTTTTTTCAGTCTCACTTTGTAGACATCATTGTACTCGAAAAACATATGATGTCATGTTATAAACAGTTTATTTGAAAATCAATCTAGACCATTTTTTTTTAGACCGAACTAGACCGAATTTTTCCCTTGGACCAATCTAAACCGAAATTTTATATGAAACCGTTCCAGACCGAGCTTTTTTGTTGGACCGAAATATATTATGGTCTCAGACCGGTCTAGGATTTCTAGACAGAAACCCAACACTAGGATTTTTATAGAAGACAAACTTGACAAGCTTTGGTATTGAAAAAAGCTGATATTGTATTTTTTTTTACCTATCGTAAATATGTCCAAAGGAGCAAACTTTGTGTGCACTCTCTTTAAGAAGTACATATGTCATAACAGATGTACGCATTCATTCGTCTAAGTGTGAGCACTCTGTGGATTCCCTGGTGACAAAATTTGAACATCAATTTTTTTCCATTCCCTCCTTTTTTCTGATTCTATTGTTTAAAATATCGGAGCAAATATTGAAATGTACAAGAACTTTCTCTGCTACCAATACGATTCAGCTATTGGATATTTTCCTCAATATATCAACCCACGTCTACTTTACAGAGTATGTACCCAAGACTTGCAGTAGCAATAATAAAAAGTAATTAGTATGGAATCAAGAAAAGACAACTCATAACAAACTTGTGGTATGTTGAAATACAATATTTATCTCTATTTTTTATTCAATCTTTTCTCTTTTGCAGGACACGCCGGCCAACAGACTGGCAGCTCATAAATCCCGTGTTCATGGCCTACCACACTGCCATGATAGCAGCTGGGAGCTCATCCAAATTTGGATTAAAGAAACTACGAACCATTTTTCCAAGACACCTTAAACTGCAAAGCCCAAGGGGTGTATGTCAGAGCTGGATGTCGGACATATTGAGACAAGCCAGAAATCAGCCATATTGTTGCTGCAGACGTTTTGGCTATTTTTAGATTGTATGAGAGCTTTCACCACAATTCCCATCCTTGATGGGCTTCTTCATGTTATAATCAGTCCGGATGGAGATCCCAAGGGTCTCTGCATCCTTCTCGACACATACACTGGTGTGGAGGAAATCGCATGTGCATTGACATTTTTAACACTTAGAGACATGGGATAAAAACAAGTTTTGCCTATTTTTGTTTCGTCTATCGTTTTGGTTACGTAATGAAACCTCATAATTAAAAATAAAGGGGATTAAATTGTAATTAAATGTTCCTGCCTATTTTTTGCCCCCACTCGTTATATCTGAATCCAATTGGGTCAAATTTTATATTCCCTTATTTTTGACCAAAAGACAAAGCATTTTAAAACTATGCCCCTCCCCCAAATTTTGAAAAAAAGTCCCATTTTAAGAATCAATCTAATGCACACATTACCTTTCGAAGATGAATCCACATAAATACAACTTAATAATATTACCTAAATATATTATTTAAAGAACAAAATCTGACTGGACGTTCCATCTGCCCATATACACATAGATCTTTCTAACTCAGCGATGTTTCTTCTTCAATCTGATTAGAGCTACCATACTTTGTACATAGGTAAAAGCAAATCCTAGCATGGATATAATCAAAAATGAATAATGGACTCTGGCGAAAAAATAAGAAGTAACAAATGAAATTATTTATCCGCCAAATATAGTAGATAAAAAAAATAAACCATTTACAAAAAAATAAATTTTTTTTTACTTGCTTCTTCTACTTTTTTTTTTTTGTAACTTCTATCATCAATAATCAATCACGCAAACAAATATTTGAGCATGAAAGATAGATCTACAAATGTATTTTTGATATTTTTTTTTAGCATGAAAATCTGTTTATAGATTGGTCTTCATGCTATTTATATGTATGTACTATGGATGTTTGTAACGGACAATAGGTTTGATACAAAATGGGTTGGTATCATTAAATATCATAGCTATTATATACAGTGATGGACAAATTAACTTATGTTTTTAACTAGTTCAGTTAAAGTTAATTATTATTTTATCTTTTAATATCTAGTTGAGTTAAAATTAATTTATATTTCTATAATAATTAAATAGTTAAGTTAAAGTTAATTTTGAGTTATTTTGTTCATTACTCAAGTTGAAGTTAATTAAGTTACGATTAATTTAAGTTAAATTAACTTACCGAACCTTGGCTAAGTTACTGTTAATTTCGATGTTAAAAAATAACTATTTAAGTTCAAGTCAATTGAAAGATTTATCAAGGCTACATAATAAAAATAATTCTGTCTGCATGGGACTTTCTCCACTTCTAATTGAATTATCAATATAAAAATACAGATTCAATCTCTAAACATCTTCTGTTTTAATGCAAAAAGCAATGCAAAGGAAGCTTCGCATGATAACTACCTCAAGAGGCGAACGGGGAATGAAACACGTTCAATGACATGTCCGAAGATTTTCACTTAAACTTCAACATAATGCGTGATAAGTTAACGTTAAGATAATGTAGTTGAAAAAATAAAATAACTTTTAGTTAAAAGTTAATTTTGAAAAATATAAATTAACTTGTTAATTTATAGTTTAAGTAATGCTGTTTAAATAATAAACTAGGGAAGTTAAAAGTGGTTCTTTAATCTGTGGGTCTTGACTGTTAATTGATTTTGAGTGCGGAGAAAATTGCCCGTGAAAGATTACCTTGGAGAAAATTGCAATGGAAGAAAATTGTCAGTTAGAAAAATTGCCCGTATTTTGAATAATGACACATTATAAATTTGCTTAATATTATTTATTTACTATTAAAGTATTTTTAAAAGATTTAAAATATAATTTGCATCAATTTTAGGTATTTAAAAATAATATTTATAAGAAATTTATTGTAATATTTTATGTGGAATGTACATAATATAGATATTTGTTTTTAACAAAACTATAATCATTAAAATCTTATTTTATTTACCATTTACTCACAAGACTAGTAAACTGATTTCAACAAAAATCAAGTATATACTCTAACCTTTCAAAAAATAAAAACAAAAAAGTAATTAAAAATTGATTATACCCAATTACAAAATTATAGAAAAAACAATTATTTATATGACTATTGAAATGCAAATAATTTTATGCACATGTAACGTAATTTAAGAGACCTTAAACTATTTATTATTCTACTCTTAACCAATCCACTCGATCCCTTTCTTAGAGCATTGGATTGAAATTAAAAAATTGTTAGGAAATTTTATTGCAATAATGTTACTCACACTTGAAGGTACTCCCTTGGGAGATGGGACAAAAAAATATGATTAGATATTTGTTCATAAATAATAATTTGTTCAAAAATATTAAGCGAATTTATAATGTATTATTATTTATCATGAAGTTTGAACAAAATACGGGCAATCTTCCACATGCGATTTTCCCATTTTAATACACAAAGTATAGAAGTCCATAGCAGTATCCTGGGTGAAAAAAACAAGCAAGAAACAAGCTTATTAATTGAAAACCACAGAACATGTTTTAGTGAATGTACCCACCCTCAGAATTGATGGTCAGCTCCTGGCAGCGGCGGAAGCTGCTGCAGATCCCCTAGATGTACTCGGCACTCATGGAGGGGCAGACCTTCATGGCAGTGGTGTTATTGTGGCGTCTTCTGGAGGCCTTAGACTCCACGAGGGCCTAGATGGAATATTCTAGGCTCTGCGGTGGTCAGAAGTCATTTGCCCAAAAGTGGATCTGGGCCTGGAAACAATCAACCGTTTTCTTTTCGGTGTAGTCAGGTGCTCCATCTTGTTAGAACATCCAGGGAGAATTGCCCACGATGGATTTGATCCATGGGAGAACTATGGTGTCCTTCATTTACATGCACTCATCAGTCTTCATCCTATATCATAAAGGGAACCATGCAGGATTCATGGCCTTCCTGTTGGATGCAACCAGGCTTAACATTATCATTCTCTGCTACATCCCAAAATATCACTAGCCCATCAATCTGCCTGTTGAAGACAGGGTCAACAGTAAAGGTCTCCTCATCAGAAAAGATCACAATGAGTCCACCACATGGACACATTGTAAATAGTCTTTGTCAAGGCCCCAGTCTGCTATCAGATGGCCTTCTGGGTCAACCCCACGCGGAGGAGCACTGTAATCTTGTACTGTGTGCTCATGGTGGCGACTAGGACAATATTTTTTATAGCAATCTACAGCTAGTTTTGGGGTCTACAGCATTGTTTATCGGAACATTGTAAAAAAATAACTCTTAACCTGTCAAAATTTGCATATTAGAGATGAGTTTATAATAACGATTGGCCCTCTATAACAGTATGAACAACCTATTAAGACTATTCATTGTATGATACAAAATGTAAAAATTCTCTAAATCACTCAGCACAATGTCTGAGCCAGTATTGAACATACTTGGTTTCTGTTTTTTTTTGGTCGTACCACCACTCTTGCTCCTCTCACAATTATTGCTATATTAACCAATTTCGGACAAGATTAGCCAAATTTGGTAGCATCTGGGCGGAAGTCAAAAAATGTGTCAGGAGAGGCAATTCTTGACTCAAAGGCATTAGCTTTAGGAGCCTTCTTAATGACCTTAAACATCATGACGATGGGATGATTTTCTTCTCTGACAAATGATTAACAGAACGTATAATTGCTTTAGGAAAAAGTAAGATATAGTAAGAAATGGGATCTTTTCCAGTTTGCTTTTTTAAAAATTGGTTGCCATATTAGAAAGGTTGGAAACTCTGGTTTAGAACCTTCATTTGATTTATGGTACTTAATCTGGGCCCCGATAGTATGGCCCATTTTAAATTCCTCTATTTGACTTTTACAGTAATGTAAGGTGCGGTGCTTACAAAGGATTAAACAGATTACTTTGTTAATAAAAATGTACAACAATTAGTATTTGAAGAATACAAATATAATCCAGAAAAACCAGTCTAGCTTGCTTTTTGTGTTAACGGACCACAAATATCTTTTAAATAATTTCGTATGAACCCATTTTTTTGTTTTAAATACATACTGGGAGTTCTTACATATGTTTTGTACGAGTTGCAACCAAGATATGACATGATTAATGTTAAATAAAGGCATTGCAAAACTCGGGATGAGGACCATGCAATAATTGAATGGATGATCGATATCATTATGGAGTAATTTTGACTATTTTAATAAAAAGAATTAAAATGTAGGTATTCTTTGGCACCTTATAAAGTTCATTTGCACACGGTTATATTGGTCATAAATACATAATAACTATGCAGTTTGAATAGATTACAATTAAATGAAAATATCAATGGATAATTGGTCATTAGAATGACCAACGTTTTAATTAAATAATATATTTTAGGACGAAGAAATTGCAACTTGTACAACAACTTGATTATTGTAAGTTGTAACATCAATTTTTCGACCCATTCTTTCAATTCCCAAGTATTTTCGAGGTTTCATTAGAAGTTCAAATTTTGTATTTTTCTTCCAAAGTTATTCATAATAAATACACTTCTGATCATGGTTTAGAATGCATTGGACTCAAGTCGTAAAAAAATCCCTTGCTTTCTGTATTTCTGCTGGGTTTAAGATAAAAAAAGACGTCTGTTTGTACTTCCTGAACACTAAGGGTATGGCTATGGATCCAGGAGGATTCTTTTAAGATCCCTAATCTGTTTTCAGAAGAATGTAAGACAGACCTACATTTTATTGGTCTGGTGTGCATCTAATTTTTGGCTCCTAATTGAAAATACAACCACCTGTTTATTGCCATGTAGATTGTGGAGTGTGGCTGATGAGAAATCCCGCCACTGTTCCAAGAGTCAGCAGGGATCAGTTCATGACACTAGCACTTGGAAAAATTTATGCAGAAATTGTGCTTGTTGGCTACACTAGTGCTTTAAAGAGACCCAGGTGCGTGGTTCCTGAAAAAAGGACATATTGAGTCATTAATATTTTTGTTATGTATTCTACGGACAATAAATCGTATTTTAAACCCTTTTTGAAATCCTTATTTCAGAGCTGATATGTTTTTGTTAAGCCACTTTATTAACAGTGCTTTTATTTGATATATATATATAAGATCAATCCATTTTATTGATAGCTCAATACAATAGATTTTTAAGGGAAGCAGTAGGTAATGGAAGAGATGCTGTGGTCAAAACAAGGATATAAGCTTAAAGATTATAATTTTTGTCAAAAATTAAATTTTTAGCAGAAATGAACATACATATATATTTATATGACATTGGAATATGGTGTAAGCAAACTTTTCTGCTTATATCATATCCAGTTGGGCTAGATTTGATTTCAAAATCAGTGACTCACCACTCGACATGGACTTGCAGTATGAGGACTTTCTCCCACCTCTCGTAAAAAGTGTTGGATACGTTAATGGGCATTAGAAATTAATTGATAAATACTTGGCAAAAAAAAAAAAGTAACTCTACTCCTCAAAAAAAGATGTAAAATTAAAATACTTGTCAAAATTGTTGGTCTTTGTTACTAATATATATAATTCGTATTCAATTAACTGGTAGATTGTAGATATTTTCATATATGTAACAAATATTATATCATCAAACGTGGCATGTTCTATATCTTTAGCGGATTATTGGGCGAAAACAATTTTGTAGGAGGACATTTCTCCAAAGGACCATTTGTGACATTTGTCCGAAAAATCATTTTTGACATATTGATAGGTATGTGCGAATTCCATGTATTTTAATTCCTTTTAAAATAAAATTATTATTTATTAAGTATTGTTCATATGCTATACAGGCCCCACCGTCCAAAATGCAACACTTTTTTAAATAGCGTGCCTTTCTTTTAATTGTTATATTTCGATTTTTAATCCTGGTAACTTATTGTAAATGGTTTGCTAAAGAAACTGTAAAAAATAACATAAATGTAAAGTCAACCAAGGAATTAGAGCGTCATAATCAAAAATATGGAGTAAAACAGAGCTGCAATTCTAGAACTATCCATTCTGGGCACACCAAAAGCTTCCAGAAGGTCCAAATCAAGGCAAAAAGTATTGTTTGAGACACTTAAAGACACCATTGAAGGCAGAAGAGACAATGTGATTGTCAATAGCCTTGCTTGTGAATTTGATAGCAGCCAGGCCATAAATTCATTATTCAAGTGTATTTTTAGCATATGTTCAGATTTGAATTTAATAAAATTGGAGGTTTGATAAAATGAATTTTTTTTTTATTTTTATTAGTAAGCGCTCTTAAAACTAAAAGGATCATCAGTCATCCCAACATGTTAAATTTGTTTTCTTTAACTATTATTGTTATTTTTCATTCATTGTTCCGGGTGCTCCTGAAAAAGGATAATTTCTGAAGGAGCTCTATTCTATATTATTTAAGTATAATTCCAAGAACTATCGCTTGTTCAATAATAATGTTAACAACTTTTGAAAGTTAAAAAAAAAAAAAACCTGCTCAGGTTTGAATTACAAAAAGTATTAGACTCTTTCTACGTCATATTTAATACAAATCTACTGATGACCCTACTTACTCATCCCACTTTAATTGCGATACTTTTACCTCCATTTTGAAGACTTAAATTGTCTTGAAACCCCTTTTTACTTTATGAATGGATAAGTAGGTTGGTATACTTTTAAAAACAACCCAGATAGAATGTCATGGATATAAGTACATACAAGGAGGGTGAATTTGTTATTGTCCCTGTGTGAAGTAATTAATTTTTGCTTTTCTTTCAGAAAATAAGCATGAAAAATGACTGTTGACATGAGACATAACAAAATGTGGAAAAAGAAGGAAAAAAACAAAAACAATTAGTACTTCATTTTTACCTTTAAGCAGAATTCCTCATTATGTTGTACATATGTGTTTGTATTTTTCTCTCTGACTCTATTGCATTACTTAGTAGAGGTACAATGTAGAGATTTATTTTTAGAAAAAGTTTTTGATTGACTTTACTTTTGGTCAAAAAATATGTACATATATATACTAGAGAACCTCAGATTCCAAAAAGTTATTGGGCATAACATGGTGAGCAATTGTTTTTGTTGCCTCTCAGTTTCAATTTGGATAATATCCACGATTGAATGATGTCTCAAGGTTTATTTTTGTTTTAACAGGAGAGTCGGAAAGAGGAAATATAAAGATTTATAGAGGGTCTTGCATTCATATGATAAAAAAATTCATAGTTTGAATGGATTGGTAGGATAGGAAGCCTCCGTACATCTTTTTTTGACCAGAGATCACTTAATAGTAAACTGGCATTGTCCGTCAATCTAAAGCAGTTAGTAGGGGGAATTGCATTGGAAAAGGAGAATGTATAATGGCACCCTTAAAAAATTTACACACAAAAAAATAGGATCATTTTTAACACTACATATATGCCTTTAGCTCCTACAAATATGTGTGTCAAAAGTTTAACTATTGACCTTAAAGTGAGATCATCATTGACTGGTAAATGCACTTATTGCATACGACAGTTACATTTAATCACTCGTCCATAAAGGCCAGCCACAAAATACCTTATGCGATAACTATGTACATAGATACTTGTATTAAATACAAAGTAGGGGAAACAAAAAATAACATGTTTTTTCCGTGTCTCTAAGTTTAAAAATGTACGAGCAACAACTATCCTGTACGTTCTCCTCCACGCTAGTGCCGGCGCCGGTTTAGCATCTCCATCTGGAACGCCTACCAAACCAAAAAAGTCCATTATCGCCACACAAAAGCCAAGAAGAATCAAAAGTTCCGCAGCAAGAATATAACTGAATTCTTCCTTGCTTTTTGTATAGGCCTCTTCTAGGCCTACCCATAGTCCCCTGGACTTTACAGTTTGGGATATCTTGAAGAAGAATGTCTGGTGCCCCTTTCATTCAAATTTGAATTCGCTCCGAGCCGCAATCATGAGAGCGTGATATGCCATGGGCACGGCTTTTATTGTTAAGCGCTCCCATTCTGTTCGCCGGCGTGTGCAGGCTGTTATTTCTTGTGAAGGAGAACATATCAAATGCATAATATGGTATTTAAACATATCACAAATACGTTTTAAGCTGTCTGTTCTTGATTCCATAAAAATCATGTAATTTAGCCATGATACTAAAAGTTTTGCCTCACCCATCTGTATGCACAGGGATAAGCACGGTGCTGGTCCCTTTTTTCTGTGGAGTTTGAGTCAGAAGTTGGACAATACGTACCCATTTCAACTCCGCCTACAAAAATGATCATAATTTATCTAAATAACACTTATTTATAATCTAAGGCATATACATGTTGAGTGTTTGTCAATTTTTTCTTTCCAAACGGTTATAAATTATAGGTTTTAAGTACTTTATGAAACTTGAAAGTAAACTCTTTATATAAGCTTACTTCACAAATTTCAAACGTCCCAAGTCTCCAAAATATGGTCTCAAGTTCAAGGAATTGTAATTAGTTTAATACACTACAAAAGTATTTAGTTTTGAATTAGGCGCACTTCTCGTTCAAGGATGCTGGATGCTCATAATCCGAGGTATTACTGCATATCCATATTCAAGTACATATTATTATTACTATACAATTGTCCATTTCCCTTTAAGTACTCCATAATTAATGCTCTCATATTTGAGAACAAAAAAATAAATATAGAAAGAAAGTTGTAAATTCTTCTTAAGATCTCATTATCGTTTTCTTTAAGGGAGGAAATAGAGGGGGGGAAGAGGAGAAGATTGTAGTCCTACAAGACGTCGAAGAATAAGAAGAAGAAGAAAGGAGGTAGTGCACACAAATAAAAACAAAAATAATTTTTGTTATAAGACACACTTTTTTTGTTTCAATATGAGGGCGTAAAATAAAATAGCAACAAAAAGTAATTAAAAGCCGGCAAAACACTCCTTCAGATTTCCCCCATGAATGTCATAGTCTTAAATTAACCTGAAGGATCCAGCGAATAAATTGCCACTAAATTTAATTCAAAGTATCTCCTAAATAGCAAAGAGTAGAAATAGGAAAAATACCCAAAATCAATTGGTAGTATTTATTCAATTCTGCCAAACTATTGTATTATTATGCAACAGCTGTTGAAAATTGTTAATAGTTTAAAAGCAGCTAATTCCAACTCAATCAATCATCATTTGAAACATTGATTAGGAGATAAGAAGCAGAAATATCAAGAGTTCATAAGTAAATAAATATACTGTATAATTTTGGGCTAACGAGATAATTATTGGTTATTCCACACGGTGTTACGTCACTAACAAAAAAAAACACCACTATACCTGGTTGTTAGCTATCGATGTGTCTTCTTTTTTTTCCTATAATCCGTGTTCTTAATATTGGTTGGTTGGATTCGAATTAGTTCCTATTAAGCTGTGAACAATTATTGAATAATAATTATATTGTTTTTGTCAGTTTATTTTGGGATAAGAGATATGGAGATACAATGAAGGGTACGACATGATAACAATAATTTAAATAATAACCAATACTAATGTTCACATAATAATAACATTGGGTTATTCATTCCTTCGGAATCAGTAACAATGTAACTGTACTCCGGAATCTATTTTATCAAATTCCGAACTTTGGGTCAAATCCTTATAAAATTCCAGACAGATATCCTTCTAATTTTGAATTTTTAAACTTAAAGATCTGAACCGAGGCACAGCCTACAAAATGTAGAATCTGTGATTCCTTAAGAAGCAGTAATGTTGCAAAGATTATTTCCTTTAAAAATGCCATTCTATTGTATTTTAAACGAGAAGAAATATTCGCTCCAATTTCCTCGCGGGACCCTGTATAATATGTATGTTTTAAATCACCCTGTCCCCTTTAACAATGCTTGTGGGCGGATTTAAAGCAAATTAATAAAGCTCAAAGAGTCATTATTCTATTATGTGCTTTATTCGATGAATTTATGTATCTATTTTTCTCTTTTATTTTTTGCACATCTCCATGACTGGGATTAAAAAACTAATGTATTATATAAATATCCATCTCTCCATCTAAAAACTGTTTCAACCTTTATAATAATAAATTATTTTTAATTTCCGAAACGGTCAAATTATTATACTAATTAACTTTAATCATTGCAAATTTTAAGTAACATTAATCTTCTTTTCCTTTTTTTAATTTTGTTTACTTATTTATGTGACAAAATTTAATTTATAATTTTTGTATTGTTTCGTTAGTTTTGCAAATATAAGTTCTCTTAGTTAATGAAAATTATTTCAAATATAGAGTTATGTATATATTTTACATATTTTATAGAGTATGCACAGTAGAACCCGTGGACGTAGCTTGCTCCTTTAGTACTCTCCACATAGTATTCGGAGTTTGAAGCAAAAGTTGCGAGAAAAAAACAAATTTCCCTACAAGCTCAAAAAAAAACAAAAAACATACTCACAAAATACAGTTTAAGATCAAATGCCACTAGTTGATTATACGTGTTTAAAACCATAGTAAGGCTGTAATTAAAAATTTTTACCGTATTTTCATAGTTTTGTTTATTTCATATTACCATAATTGGTTAGATTTAGTTTCATTACTGATTAAGTATCAGTAAACATTCTAGTAGAACAATGACTACATCTGACCCAAGGTTAATAGAAATACAAGGTTATACCATAACGCATGTACGACTGATGTTTGACTTCCACCAGGCAATTAAAAATAGACGTCATAGTGTATGAGTGATTGCATGTTTTGTCAAAATCTGTTTTTCTTGCCCAGCAGGTGGTAAGATACATTAAATTGAAAATTATAGAGATAGTGACGTCAACGATAATGAGCTGTTGCGTGTTTTGTCAAAATCTATCTGTCTTGCTCAGCAGCCGGTACGATACATCAAATTGAAAATTCTAGCAAGCCCGATACCGATATGGTCTAACTTTGTACTTCTATTAACCTTGATCTGGCCCAGGAATTGTCTTTAAAGTCCATATACATAATGTACAATTAAAGCTGTATGAAATATGAGTTGTAGCATAATTGGGCGATTTTTTGCTGAAGGACAATTTGCCAATATTACAGTAAATAGGTACTTTTCCTTTAAGTCAATTAATTTCTCTTATTTGCAGAAAAATATTTTTTTATTATATTCGTTAATGATCATTATACAATACAATAGCATGTTCAAATGGTGTTTGAATCTTACCGCTAAAGAATTTGAAATATAATTATTTTTTTGAACAGGACCGTGATTCGAATAGAAGAACAAATACATTATCATTGAGATTGCTTATATAATCGATCATTAATGAATAAAAAAATTATTTTCTGCAAAAACCCACAAATTAATTTATCTACATTATTAGTATATGATGATGAACAATACCTTATTAATTGTATTAAATTAAATTAAAATATGCAATCCCAAATATCAATATATTAAATATCATTTTTCAGCCAAATGTACTAAATAGTAAAAAATAGAGTGGTATTAATAAATTTATGGGTTTTTTTTTTTTTCAAAAATATGCGTTGAATTTCAACTTTAAAAAGTCACAATAAAAATGAGCCATCAAGTAAAGTTGTTAATTGCTATTATATTTCATTTCAATATTATAAGACGAAGAAATTGATACATGTACAAGTTAAGCCTTACAGCATTTTCTCACACCTATATACATTTGTTTTTATAACATTTGTAACTTTTTTGACAATGTTTTTTATTGAATAGTTAAATGTTGGACTGTTACCTTCTTTTTTTTTTTTTTTGTACATTTTATCGTTTATTTTTTTATTATTAGTACATACATGGATGCAAAACAACGTAATGTACTCGTATATTTGAACAGGTAAAAATCTTTGTTTTTTTTTTTGTTAAAATACAAATGTATTTCTGTCATTTGCAAATTATTTTTTTTTTTCAGATATGTTGTTCAATATTTTGCTCATTTTTTGGGTTCTTTTATGACAATTAAAATATGATTTCATCATGTGAGCAAAACTCAAAAGCATATCAGATTATGTAACTGATGACTATCATCATCAATCTACAAGTAATTATGGGTTGATATATTTTCATAAAAATGGGGGAATTTTTCTGCTATATATTAGTAGACTGGAATCGAAAACTCCTTACAGAACCACGTTACAGTTAGGCGCTTTACTACGACTGTATCAGCCAATAATACGGAACTTAAAATCTGTCCCGTCATTGCTATAGGTACTTGAAAAACATTCCAAATTTTAGAACTGCCTCTACGAGGTATTGTTTTTGTTAATCTTCGTTAGTAAAGTACATCAGTTTACTCTTATTATTAATGAAAGCCTTATTTAAGTATTTATCATTTTTATTTAAAAAAAATAGTGAAATATTGATTGACGTCATTAGCTGATATATACCTATACTCGTATTTATATGATCATTTTCAATGATTGCTCAGTGGGACGGGTTTTCCGTCTGATTTGGACACGTCCTTGAGATCAAGGATGGGGTTGGATGGGCGTCAAGATGTTATGTGACCGCTACAACACCCATGATGACTATATAAATACAACACAGTAGCATTTTCGAATGTGTTTCGAATCTTGTTTGTGAATGTTTTCATGGTCATATACATGTGTTCAAGACCTTTTTGACAAAGATGACTCTTGAAGATTTTTAACAATCCAGACCTAGAGGGTCGACTTTAGGAAGAACAGAGCTTGAGGTAAAGATAAATGTGCAGGGCCCTTTTCTTTCCCTTTTTTTATAGAGCAATTTTTTTAATGGAGAGGCCCTATTTTTACCGTCAAAGGATTTACAGGATCTAGGTTGTAGAGCCAGTTTTACAGTGAGAAAATACACAAATACTCTTATCTATTTGGTCGTTGTGACATTTCAATTTTTATAATAAATTTATACAATATGCCCCAAATGCTCCCCCTAAAAAATAACTGTCATTGCAGATATATTAAAAATACATGGTTTATTGTGAGGAAGGGCACAATTTAGTGCAGTGATACTAATTGAAAGCATTTTAGGCATGTTAAAAAGTTGGAACCGAAGATCAACATGTAACCCTTGCAATTTAAAAGAGTTTTTGAAGGAGAGCAGCTTAGCTTTCAAGACGTTTAATTAAATCCCCTGAAAGAAGGACATTGGCAAGAATACCTCTAATCTCGATCCTCTATTCTAATGTGAGTCCAACAAGGATGTACAATTCTAACTCTGCAATAAATCCTCAAAGTTAGTCTCCGTCTTTTATGAGCACACACAAATATTCAATCAGATTATGAATATGAGTAGTAGAAAATGAAGTTCACTCCTCAGGAATTAAATAATAAAGATAACAGATTAGAATAAGATATCCTTTACTCTTCAGTTTGGGTTTGCCACTTACATTTTATTAAAAACTATATACCTACAATGTGCCTCAATGCCTTTCTCCCCTTAAACCGCCATAAATACTAAAAGTACCATTAATGAAGTCATTTTCTTCATTTGAAATCTGATTAGTACTTATCTGTTTGCCGTGTCTTTTTTTTTTGGCTCGTGTAAGAAACAACTTTGTACAATACATTATTTAGTTTATTTATTAAAGGGAACAAACGACACAGAAATAAATTATTTGTCTGTCTAGAATGAAATAATGTACATCCTTTAAGTCATTAAAAGCGTTAATTATAATCTTAATTTTTCATCAAATCTAACACTGAAAGAGAAATAAACAAGACACGATCTAAGATTATGGGAGTAAGATATATTATGTGTACATAGATGATAAAATCCTACTAGTAGTACTCGAGTCTTCTTCTTCTTCCATCAGTCTGGTCTAACTAACATAAGATCAATTTGTACAAAAATTTAATTAAAACTTTTTTTTTGTTGGTTGGTTTACTTTAAAGAACTACTCACTCACATTCCATTTGAAAAATATATAAAAATGAAGGGGAGTTTGTAAACTTTCACAATCTCACGAAATGCATCGAAGGAGAAGAAGAAGTTAAACTAAAGTGACGGTATCTGAAATGGATATCTAACGGTTTTTTGTTATGTTTTATCTTGGTTTTGTTCATTCTCTTAGTATCATTATTATTGGTATTAGTATTCCCAAGTCATAAACGTAACGAGAACGAGACCGACGCTAAGTGGTTTGATATTTACAAATTCTGAATATTTATTTCTTGCTTTGTATTTCGTAGGTTTCATTATCATCATTTTTAAAGTAGTGTTGTGTCTATAGAGTGTTTGACTCGACTCAAAATCTTAATCATCATTTTCAAATTCGAAACCAATCCAAACCAAAATCATATTTACACTCCACACACAAAGTTAAATGAATGCTATGTTTTGTTACTATTACATAATCGATATATATCTTTGGAATGTATTGAATTAGAGAGATCAAATTGGTGTCATCATGTATGTAGGTTTGATAAGATACTTCATATAACAGAAAATCCAGGGTCAAATTGACACAAAACGTCAGAACTCATAATGGGGTTTCCATTCCGAGAATTTTATCATTGCAAACCGAATCTCTGTAATTAGACGGATAAGAAAACGAACATGGCTTCACATATCCCTTTGAATATAGCACTAGAGGTTCTCAAGCTGCAACTGATCAGGACATAAATAGATAAAAACCCAGAGTCACAACCCTCCAGTCCTATTATGCTCCAAAAGTCTACGGAAACTGGGACAGTCTAACACAGAGATTGATAAATCCGAATGGAAATCAATCTTGAAAAACCCGTTCACCAACTCCAGGGAGAAATGTGTGAGATACCATCTTGCAACCTCTACAATCTTCACAAACAAATCTAAAGAAAATGAGGCTGATCAGTTATGTTCATTCAGCTAGGAGCACATTGAATCCTCCTTCCATTTTCTCTATGAATGTTACACGGTTTGAAAATGAGAGGGAAATTGTTGGGAAAAAAAGATTAGGTATATAGTATATCAATTCAGGAGGAAGATTGGCTTTATACAGGGGTCACCAAAATTATTTTTACGTTACTCTTTTTTGTGAAAAAGATTCTTTGAGTTTCCAAACCACATTTCATTAACTCATAATTCAAAGAGTGTAAAGTTCCAAAAAACTTTTGAATGATATTTTGTTTCATTGGGACGACGAAAATTGTACTCTTTTAAAACTACAACACTTTTGCTACATATTACGCAACTACCTTTCTGGTCATTTCTTTCCACAAAGAAATACTTTACTCCCCACTCTTAATTGAAAACCCCTCACTCAGTGTCCACTTCTCTTTTTTAATAGCCATTATGATGAGTGAAGGAAACGGGATCTGAAAATAAAAGAACAGGAAAGATACATAATTGTGAGATACCCAAACAGAGATGGTGAAAGTGAATCTATCTCCTGCTGGTGCTACATATACACTGAATATATATTTCTTGAAATGTATAGAACAAGACAAAGATACTCTATAGTTCTTTAAAAGACATCAAATACACTATAAAAATAGTGGATGCAAGAAATATAGCAGTCAATATCCTTTAGTTTTCCACACAACATATTCCAATTAAAATTGTATCACAAAGTTTTGCGTTCCATACGTTTTATAAAGAAATTTCAAGTACCTTCGGCGGGCCAGATGAACTGACGTCAAGGGCTAGCCCACGGGCCGTAGTTTGGGGACCCCTGGATTTATAGATAGATAAATTAAAATTTTGGTGTCGTTTATAGAAATGAAAAAAAGTTATCAAATTTCTGAACTAGCCCCTCACCCCAAAAAAAGAAAAAAATTGCCTTGGTATTGTACCAACACTAATGTGTTGCTACCTAATTCGGTCTCTTTTTTTTCTCTCTTTTTTCCTTATCAAACTTGTCGACTCGACTCGACATAAGTCGTCGACACAACACTAGTCTTGTAAAGAGTCTCAGAACATGATAACAAAGACATGTATCTTCATAAAGACTATCGTTTACTACCCAGATATAAATTAAATGATCTGATATCTTTTTATATTATCATTAAACTACTAGCTGTACATACATAGGTATATATGTATGTATCTCTAAAGATCTTCTGTGGTTTTAAAGAGTTAGAGTTACATCATTATCATCAACAATTTGACTCCCGGGGAGTCAAAACAAGGAGCTATCTCTCTCTCTCTCTCTCCCTCTCTTACACACTAGTAAGGATCATGTTCTCAAAGCCAAAGCAACGTGAAGAACAAATATCGTATGCTCATTAGGGTGGGTTGTTCCCCTACAGTTTTTAACTCTTTACTGCGTAGAGTAATTTATAATATAAGATGTAGTTTCTTAACACCTTTATGGGGATTTAACCCCTTAAGGAATTGAAGTGTTGTTTTTTGGGTAGACAATTTCTAAGGAAACATTTATTTTTTGTAAAATAACATCAGCAAAATAAATATGGTATCCCTTATTCCAGTGAAGCAGGATATCAGCTGACGATATTTGAATTTTTGGTCGGGAAAGGAGTCTACTGCAAGAGAAGAATCATGACGAATTTGAAGATCCATGGATCTTGGATTAGTGAATGGATCGATCCTCTGAGAAACATCTTTAAAACAATCCATGAACCACTTTCATTCATCCCCATTGAAGTCATTTTTTGGTCAAAGAGTACCTGAAGTGTATGAACATAGTCCCAAGCTAATCTAATTTGTCAACTTGACATATTGAGGACTAATTAATTTTAATTCAATGGATAACAATTGATTATCCTTTGGAGCACTTAAATCCCATTCTAAGCTCCCTGAAATTATTCTTGTTTTTTTATTTTTCCTTTTAAGACGAGATATTGCATTTGTAAAAGCTTAGAGTCTTTTTAATGCTCGAATTTTTTTAAAACTATAGAAAAACAATGTAAGAGATTTGAGTAAATTTTCCATTTATAATTCATAATAATGAACATAGATGCAGGACAACCTTTGTTTTTTAATTTGAAATAAAATTGAGCTGTGACGGGTTATAGATTGACGGATCACACTTAATTTGAAATTTTTAAAACAATATGGAAATATTTAATACAATGGTTTTTAAAATTGTAAATCTGCAGAGAAAGAATATACATGTATATTGGACACAGCTAATAAAATATATATTACGGACGTTTTTTTAAAAATCTCTTAAGACCATTTTTTGGTGGAATAAATGGGGATTTGTTAAAAAGTAGGGAAAATATTTTCTAATCATTGTATCCCAACTAAAATATATACATATTACCAAAAAAAAAGTATTAGACATATTTAAAAACCACAAAATGTGAGTTTGATAACATACAAATGTTTCCCATTTTGCAAGTATAGGGCGTTCGAAAAGTCTTTAACCACCTTATGACGACGAACTAAAAGATTTTGCAAATTTTAATCAAAACTTTTAATTTAAATTAGATAAAACTGGATTTCTTAGCTACCGAAAAATTGGTATAACATTGTTTTATGTTCACCATAAATAAAAAATTGTAAAGATAAAGGTTAGAAATTTTTACATTGATCTGCACCAATGATAGCAACTCTATATCATTCTTAAGAGGCTGAAGGTTAACCATCAATCAGTGTACAAGGTGAGAAAGAGGATGGAAAAACTCTCAGAAGTGTTAGACTAATAGAATTGACTTCAGAAACTGTTAAACATGCAATTTAGGTGAATCCAACCATGAGCATGTGAGAGTTTCCTGACTACTTAAAGATCTTGAAGAGCCAAGACTTGACATAGATCCATATTACTTTTAAGAAGTCTGGGAAGAAGTTATAGGTATTCCAACAAAAGGGTGCTCCATAGCGTAGAGTAAGTCACAGTTCAAGCCTGGATGAGAGAAAACATGAATTTCTGGCCCAAATACTTTTATCCTCCCAGTCCCCTAATCTAAACCCTTTGGACGTTTCAAGATGGTGGGATGTTGAGTCTCAAGCCTTTAAAATCTGCCACAGTAATTTCACCAACCTCAAAGCCTTTGTTGAGCATTTCCAAGTCTTATATTGCTAAAGTAAGTACTCTCTTCCGCCCTCGTATAGAGGCTATAATTGAAGCTGGTGGAAATCAAATTCATAATGAATAAATCTTCATAATGTGTAAATGCAAACGTATTTTTAAGATTTTCTTGTATAACTTCATTCTGATCTATTGTGCATGGTAATTTGTGGCTAATCAAAAACTTTTCGATTTACTAAGAAAAGGTGAAGCTTGTTTGAACAAGGTCAGGGTATTCCCCCCACCCTAATGTACATTGTGCGTCTTTAAAAATAAACACACATTTCCTCATAAATATGCTCGGGGTTTCTTTTATTTTCCCTTATCAGATCGGATCCTTGATTTTATTTCCTTTTATGGAGAGAACGACTCATCTATTAAAGTACGAGAAATTTATGGCTCTCTAAAAAACAAAACAGCATTCGTCATTTTGACAATATAGCGCAAAATATATTATATTATTAGAACCATTTCTTATGCCCTCACGCACGTACACAAATGGTTTTCCCAAATAATTGTAGATATCTAGGCACACACATAAGTAAATCACAATAAGCTATTGTTACTATTTGCAAATTCATTGCTCCCCCAATATTATTACATGGATGTGTTTGTTATTCACGTTTTGTTTTAACATTTTTTGGCTGTTGTTAAGGCCCTGCCTTATCTATTTTATATCAACATTAAACGTAATTTGACATCATTCACCTTTGTAAAAAAGAATAAATACACTAATTATTCCAGTAGTCAACAACTGAATGACAAGCAAAAAATAAAAAATGATAAATAAATATCATTTGACTACGATCCATGAGTCTACACAAATATTTTGAAGAATTTTTGCTTATTAATTGTTGGGGATTATGTATACAGATCGCAAAATTTATCAAAAGTATATAAGTAGCTGTACATTCTAAGGCCATGTTAGTATGTAAAAAAAAATCCAAAAATTGACATGCTGGCCCTGACAATTTACATAATGTTTAGAGAGAGACCAGATTAGATGTAATGATTAGATTCGCTACAAGCAGAGATCAGACGAAAGAAATAAACACCAATCCCACTCTGAAAATATTAAGGACATATACAAGAATGATTAGACTCCGGTATCGATCTTCAATTCTTCTCTAAGTCCAGTAAGGACTTACACTGAGTATTTTGTTGGTCCTTATTTAATACTGAAATCCAATAACGGATCTGTTCTATACAGTTCAGTCTTGTATATTAGTCCTAAAACGTATATAAAGTTCGGTCCTTGATGAAGTTACTCAACTTTATTTCTTCTTTTTTTTAATCAGTTCTAGTACCCATAGTCCGAAAGTGGATGGTCCCGAGGACCGGCCGCAAGGACTAATAGGGCAGGTCTAAGAATTTGACTGGGCCAAATTAAATAAGAACTGACACAACGGTACTTAGACTGATAACTTCCAAAGAAATATTCACAGTTAATATTTAGTACTGCTTACCATACTTACATAAAATAAAATTGTACAAATATAAGGCAACGAACACGATCACACAACGGGGTATTTGTGCTACTAAATCAGATACTACAACCTAGTTTACATTAAAATTTTATTCAATAATATTTTTTATTTTTTACATTTCATAACTTTTAAAATACAAAAGTCTTCGTTTTCATTATTCATTGTTTGATGTCTCTCGTAAGATAGGGCGGAGCATCTATTGATGAGATGGTCAGCACTTTGCAATTATTCCATACCGACATTGCACGTTGTTGAGCTTATGTCTTTCCGCTTGCTTAGGTGGGCTAGAAAAGGCCATGTTCAGTACAGGCTTGTAGAATGAGTCTCAATTTTTCTCTTCCAAGCTAGAATATAATTTCTATAATAGAAAAATTAGGTAAGGATGAAATAAGTTTAAATGCAAGCTGACCGGCCTATAGTGTATTTTGATGTATAAAAAGTTTGAGTTTTTGTATTTTTTTTTAGTTTGTGCTACATTTGAATGGTGTAATTAAGTCTAATTATGTTTTTGGCAGGGTCATTCAGACCAATGAATACTTTTTCATTCTGGCTTGTTTTGGAAAGGGTACTAAATATATAAAAAGAAGAGTAGAATGATGCCTAATCAGTAATAAAAAAGTATAAATTATATAAGTTAAACTATATATCGCGAAAGAACGCACTTCGACATTTGTATAAATTGTACGATATGCCTGTTTACTATAAATATACAATCACGGCTAAGCCTATAAATCCTAAAAAAAATATGTATACTAAAAAACAGATACCAAAAATTCACACGGTAACCCTAAGAATTAGAAGAATGTTCTGGAAGAAAGCAGCTTAACTGTCGTGCATTTTCATTAGATACGCAACAAGAACGTAGTCAAGAATTACTCAGATAAGATCCTCAATTCTACTCCGATTTCAACAAGTACTTATACTTCAACACTAAAAGTGTACCAACTTTATTTTAAATATAGATGAATAATAAGTTAACTCTTCAAAAGTTAAATAAGAATGATAACTGTTCAGACTTCCAAATGCATAAACTAGGATTTACAACTTTAATCACGCTTAAGTAACCCACCACTAAAAGATACTGAATAACAAAGATACGTTTTATCAGGTTGTTGGAGGACTCGCCTTTAACATTTTTGACTTAAACGTGTCTGCTTTGTGTGTATGTTTTATTTTTCTCCCATGGTTTGCCTTATATTATTTTGCCTGGGGACGTTTTCGCCTTGAATAATAATATAGGATATACTACTTATAAATTATGAAAGGGTTTGTGATTCTTATGTATTTATTATCTCTCCACTATTGATGATGAATTATATATGTTCCATGAATCAAGAAGTAATTTATAATTTGGGGTCCACGCTACCGGTGGGGCCATAGAAAAATATGGCCCCTATCTTCTTTGTAATTTATATAGTAACGACAATCTTTACGGAAATAATAAACAGTAATACATAATTTTTTTTTGGCTCAGACATATTTAAGCTTAAAAAATATATTAACTTCTTGAGAACTGCTACGAGGCAAGACTCTAGCATTACTAAGCAGCATATATATTGTATCACCAATATATTAACCCTGAAATAAACTATAAATCGTGGAATCAATTCATATGAACTTAGTATTGGGATTTACTGTTGTGCGGTGATTATATATTTATCTTTATGTCTAATGATTTCACTCAAAAAGTTTTGTTTGCATTGTAAGGTGATTTCTCTAAATTTACTTAATAGTGAGATGCAATGTTAGATGTCTATTTAGTATAATTTTCCTACGACCAGCATCACCACAAATATTCAGAGTTGGAATACAACGGTAAAAATTATAATAACAAACATATTTATTCAAAGCCTAAAGAGCATCACAGCAAAAATGTCACAAGGCGAATACGTTAAAGGCGAATCCTCCTGACACGGTTTATTGATGAATGGGGGCAAATGAAAGAATAAGTGGCGGCACCCCAGGCCTGTAGTTTGAACCGTGACTTAGACCTGTGATATGAAAGGATCAAGACTGGAACCGATAGAACTATTGGTTTTACCTTTTAGTATTTTTGTAATTTAAAGACATCTATCTCATTATATAATATTATGTGGATTTGACCTTAGAACTGTTTTTATATTTGTAAATACCATATGTATGTATGATGTATTCTCTCAAATATTTGCTGGTAGGGAAAATTCTACCAATACTCCAAATAAATGACCTTTGATAGCAAAAAGAGGGATTAAATATATCGAATACATACTATCAAATAAATAAATTTCTTTGATGCATTTATTTTTTATTAAAAAAAGGATTCGTTTAATATTGACAGAGATGGGAACAATGGGTGTTCTAGGAAAATGAAAAAAAAAGAAGAAAAAGGATTTTAAATATTGAATAAGAGGATAATTGTCATTCCTCATAGACATTTTAGACACATAGTGTATATATATGTACATACTTCATTCTATTTGAATGCAAGTCAGTCAGTTATAAAAAGTGATTGGCAGTCTTCAACTATTTAAAAAAAAAAAAACCTTATTTAAATTAACTCACTCCTTTTATTGCAACAGAACGTAGAATGTAAAGAAGATTTCTGAAGATTAGGTAATTGTATTTAATACCAGAGCCGCTTGGGACTCAGACCCAAGTCGCATATAATTATCCTTTAATTGCAACATTAGACTATCAGGTAAAATAGTTTGAATTGAATAAATGACTCGCAAGTCACCTTCTTTTTTTTTTTTTTAAATGTCTTCAATTAATAGAAAGCATTGGACAGAGCAGTATTGGAGTCCACATGGTTCCGAGACCGAGAAGAACCCACGAAAAAAATAGTACGAGTCCGGACTCGAGTATTATAGATCTAGTAGTAAATATTAGCTATTAATTTCAGTAGAGGTTCTCTCACCATGGATAAATATAGACCAGGAATCATGTCTATCTCAAAGGTCAGTTGTTCCAAATTTTAGGGAGGGGCAAGATCGTGAGACGTGACCATATTTTTTTTTTTTTTTTTTTTCAAAGAAATTTTGAAAAATCTTTTTTTTTTTCAATAATTTACATATACCCTGAAGACCCGGATATGTTTTCATCTATTCATTGCATATACGGTACAATAAGAAGTTATAAAGCTTTATCAAGACCTGGTATATTCCATTAAAATAACAGTACTGAATTAAAAAAACGTCATTAAAATAGCCAGTCTTCTTAGACGAGTAAGATTTATTTTTATTCCAATTTTTGTTGATTGGAGTTTTTATATTTCCCGGTTTATATTCTCCGGGCATCCCACTTTGCCCATAAATTAATTGAAGTCTTTGTTGTATCTCCCCACAATCTGCAGGATGCATCTTCAACCTTTCCGATATTCTTTCAAATGCTTCCTCAAAGGAATATAACCTGTAATTAAGCCAATTATAATCGGCTAGATATCAATATTCAATACTAATTCGTTCACCCAATTTATGTTTGGCGTGGGGCTAGAGATAGGGCAGGTCTCAAACCCAGAACCAAAGTACCCAAGACATTAGGAATATGTTTTTATTATCAGAAAATATCCTAGCCTCGAACCGGCTTCAAGTACTGGAACTTTTACAGATTTTAATAAAGATATGGAGGATTACTTGGATCTTAAAAAGCAAGTATTGCTTCATAAAGAGAGGAAAGGTCTTATATTCGGATCCCAAGTACTCGGGTAAATTATAAGTACATTTTTATCAACAAAGATGCAGGATCAGAACTTAATCGTTGTTTTAAAAAAAAGATATTATCTATCTCAAACATAACATCCCTATTGATCTTGATTCGTTCTTGGTACAACTTCTACATCAACAGTTGCATCACTTCGTTATTTCCATATTATTATAACAATAATTCTAAAAATAATTAAAAGTTATCTTCTAATTGTAATAACATTGGGGTATTTATTGTCTCGGCATGAGTAATCAATATTATGTAACTTTAATCTGGATTCTATTTTATTTAGGTCCAAACTTCTTGTAAAATCCTCAAACAATTTGAGACAATTATCTGTCTAATTATGGAGTGGGATCTGGATCCAAAAGGTTGGATTCCAAAAATTTTGGAGAGGAGGGGGGGGGGGAGGGTACGAAATTTGAAGTCGTTGCTGACCAATTTTATCAGATCCAATAATAATATACGCAATGTTATTGGAACAAGGTCGGCCAACAAGAAAATCGTAGAGCAAACTCAGCAGATTTATTAAAGAACTCTCTCTCTCTTTCAGGTGACGTCATTGGGTGCATTTGTTTGGGTAAATCCAATGCATAAAAAGTAAAAAATGTAGTAATTCAAATATGTTGTTTCCATTGATTTCATATTAATCAACGCTATATTTGGGTTGATTAATTATTCTGCATTTGGGTTCCAAATGACGTCATCCGTTATGCTAGTAAAAACTTAAAATCGTTGTTAACTAACCTCGTAGCCCAGTACCACTATAGTCAGTGATGAAAATCGTGTGTACAATTGGCATGTTTAAAAAAAAAGAAATCGAAAATCATCATGGTAATCCTGACATTTTGAAGAAAGTTTTGAGGGAGTTCAGGTACAATCAGCTGTGACGAGAGAGGAGGGGAAAGAGAACAAAGTGACTGGCAATAATTACTCATATGTCAATCCTTAACTCTACTTTAAGTCCAACAAGGACCTTCAATTAGAACTCCGCAACAAATACTTAGGGTTACGCTCACGAATGTTCAATCAGGTTTTGAATATATTTGAATCTATTTATGAAAAAAGATCTTCACTGCTCAGGAATTAAGTAACAATGACCACTGCTAAGAAAAAGAATATTCATTCTTCAGATTACAATAACAAAAAAATAGACAGCTAAAAAATTCAGAGGATTTACATCATTAACTATAGCCCATAATTAAAACACTAGTCCATAATTGATTTATTTTATATATTCATCAATGGTTTTCATATTATTGGTATAGATATTGTAATATGAATAAAAAATTAAGCTGAAGGAATAGAGAGGAGGGACTGATGACAATAGTATTATTAATATTACACAAAAGGATATAATATACTTATATAGGTATAATATAAATGAATTCCCCCGAATGAATAGTATGTCATTTAGAATGATAATAATAATAAAAAATAAAGAAAGACGAAGTCAATTTACACAAAAGAAAGGAAATAATAACAAAAATAAGAAGAAGATAGTTCAAGAACATAAATCACTCGAAATCTACAAGATATTTATTTTCTTTTTTTTCCTTTCTATAAACGCACTCATACAAGTATATAATAGATAAAAAGATTTTAATTATATATGTGAGAATGTCACTCAACCTCAACCTAAAAAGAAAATGAATATCTTAATTATACGGCCACTGACATAAAAGACATTATTAGGAAGCAGAGGTTCGGAACTTGGACTCGACTCTATGTTATGATGACTTGCGACTCAAATATATAAAAATTAAAGGCATAACAAAGACTCACGATTCGACTTGGACTCGGAAGATCATTTATGCTAAACTCAAGGAAACCTTAAGACTCTTATGGATCCTATACTCAGTGATGTAAATTTATTTAATTATTATTTAATTCCTGAGTAGTGAACATCCTTTTCTAAATAGATTCAATTATATTCAAAACCTGATTGAACATTTGTGTCTGCCCATAAAAGACGAAGAGTGATCCTGAGGATTTTTTTTGAGTTATAATTGTATGGCCTTTTGGAGCCATGGTATAATTGAGGATCGATATTGGAGTAATTCTAGCAAATGTCCTTCTTTATTTCCTTTTCCCCTTCCTCCATCGTCACAGCTGATTGTAGATGATCTAATGGAACGTTAAGACAGCTAAGATACTCTTCTCCAAAACAGTCTTCAAATTGTGAGGGTTACCATGTTTATTTTTGGATTTGATTTTTTTATAACATGCTCCAAAAACACACGATTTTCATAACTATAATTATGGACTTGAAAATAGGTCAAACAAATCTGAGGACTCCATGACAATATATAAGGAATAGTATACGAGCTTTTTGCAGCCTCTGTTGTTTAGGCAGTAATTTGGTTAGCTATATGAGTAGAAGCTATACTGACAAAATTATATGGTTCAAGTAATACGTATAACTTCAATATCCTTACACGGCTTTACCTACCGTACATAAACATTTACAGTGCCTTTTGTTCTCAGCTGTCAATTATTCTACTTATTTTTTTGTTACCAGTCTTCTTGATTGGTTGAACTCCATGTAGCTCTTGTTAAGTTATAATCATTTCCCCATAATTAGCTGTTGAATAATAGCTCCATAGAGTGAAACAATTGCCTTACTTATAACTGATATAAGAACTTTTTCTATTTTATTTTATTTTGGTGGAAAGGTTGCGAGGTACAATAAAGTTTATGAGTCATGGCTTGAGTAAGGATGTATCGGTCCTGTCCTTAGTTTCAAGGACACATTCGAATCGTATATGAAAGTTGTCCAATGAAACAATCTGTAGTTAATTAATATGAGCCTTTGACTTCATTATCAATCTATTAAGACCATCTTGGTGGTATAAAGAACTTAATTAGTAAACAGAAATACTTATCAATAATCGAATATGTTCATGAATAATTTAATACAAACCCGAGTGATGGGTTTGAAAATGTGAACTGTTGTTTGACAGTTTCTTTGTACCACAAGTCCGAGGAATATCTACCATTTTATAGATGAGAGTTGTTCAATTTACGACATGACAAAATATTTATTATGACACCATTTTTTTCTATTTCATTGTTATTGGCTTTCATTACAATAATTATTTCCGGTTAATGGATTAATTATGGATATTTTTGACCAAATATAGGAACCTTCAATTGGAAATTCGTTTCTAAATAGCCCTACTAGCCTTATCTTTACATATATTCGAGATATTTTTCATGATACAACATGTTTAAGAGTCCCAAAAATCAAGAATCACTTCGAATTTTTGAACTGATTTTTTTTCGATTTTTAGGGCTTTCAATACTGAAAGTTCGAAAAATCATTATCCCAGACTTTTTAGAGTGATGAACATAGGTACATAGTTAGAATACCTATATAGAATCGGCCTACTCTTGTCAAAACGTTTGTTAGCAATTCAATTTATAGGGTGAAAGACTGTTCTGACATTACATACATATAGAATGACACATACCTTTGACTATTAAACTCAAGCTCTAACTATTCATGATTTAGAATCTTCTAAAGGAATAAAAAATGTCGTCTAGAGCTTTTGGTATAGTTCTTAGTCACTTTTATTACAGATGATCATTCTCAAAATGAACAACTTAGATACATAAAAAGTGGATACAGTAGGTTCTGTTTGAAAGATTTAGTAATATTGTAATATATATAAATTAACTCCGGCGTGAAATCATTCCTTTTACAGGATATGAAAAATCAAACATGCTCAAACAATTTCTTCTGGATTAGTTAAACATATTCATACTTAATAATATATGACGCGGAGTGGCCGACTCGTCCAGCCTTCCTCTTCCTAATAATGGAGGAGATTGAGATCTAAGGATGAGGACAGACTTATAGTATAACAATTTCTTAAAATTACTGTACCATAACTTTTTCCATTCCTGAGGGTGTGCCAAAGAAGCCCTTCATCCAGATAATTTTCTACGATCCAGTAAATTACGATGTCTTGTAGGATCTTTATGCAAAAGGTCACCATTCATCGTTTTGACTTTTCCTTTCAACCCTCCCTGATCTTTGTATATACTCTTTACAAGAAGTAAATCAATAATTAACTATTTGCTGGCTTTGCTTCAAAGAATATTTACACTTACTGTATACTGTCCGTTAGTAGCGCTGAGACTATAATGAATTACTCCATGAATAATTGTGTAACCTCCATGAGTTCTAAAGGGAACTCTAAAACGAAAAAAATAATGCATGTATAACGAGAAAAATGATTAAGTGACGACCTCTGTGATATCTCAAAAGAGGGACATCTCCCCAGAAAAAGAAGTAGTTTATTCGCAGCCAATTAAATTTGAACAAGAACTAGATAAAGTTCTTGTCCTTTTGTTTAAAAATAGTGGACGAATGAACTGAAAAATTGTGAACGGTTCAAAGTTTGATATGCACCAATTATAGCCATAATTAATTAGATAATTTATAAAGTAGGATATACGAGAAGATTCTTATAACTTTGACTTGCAAAAAAGAAGGTATTAACCGAAAGATTTCCTCTCTACTCAAGTGTGTGCAGGTATTTATAAATATACTATGTATATTATAAAAAGCATCTCAGGGACTACATCAAATGGTAATCATTTTTCGAAATCGAGGGGGGTCAAACGAATAACAATAAGAATGAATAATAACTGGATGGGTACAGATTGGAATGTCTCTAGTTATGCTTCTTACATATTTATGGATACAAGGTGCTGATTCATTGCCTTTTATATCCGAAAAAATAAAATGCATAAAATATTTTATCACTCCTTATTCAATCGTCTATGGATGAAATGACGATTCAAATAATTATTATTAAATCATTATTATATACTTTTATTGGATATAAAAATTAATCAGATATGGCTATTTAAATAAAAATTGGTATTTTATGGTATTTTTATTATTATTATTACTTCTTTTAAGTTTCTTTTAAATTCTTAAAGTAGAGGCCGGAGAGTACAATGGCCTTACCCTCCCCTCTTTTTGATTAGATGGAGATTTCTGATAGTGGAACACACCATTTTGGAAGTTTATACCACTGTAAAGTGTATGAACGTTCGCACAAAGACTTCTGATTTCCCGGGAAATTGTCTTTGAGCGGAATCCTTAGAAACAAAATGATAAATTACGGGAGTACGTTCGTAAATAGTATTTCTTTTCATATTTCAGGCTAGTTCTTTTTATTCAAATATTTAAATAGTGAGGGATTGTTGTGTCTTGTGAGGAGACACAAACTATTTAAACCAAGGAATCCAGGATGACCGAGAGAAATGAGGAGAGGAAAGACTTGGAGGAATAAAACAAAGGCTGTCCAATAGGAACAATTATATTCTTATCAATACAATAACCTACTCTGATACATACATAAAATACACGACTATTTATACTTAAAACGAGGTAAAAGACTGTACTTTACACATATATATACATACAAGAAAATAAGAGAAGAGAAAAAGGTCGAAGGAAACACATATACATTACAGGGATGAACAAACTAATTTTTGGTGAAGCATACAAAACTCAATCTGCGGTCTAAAACTCAACTAAAATAGTTAAATTCTGGATTTTCCATGCATCTAAAACCCGATAAATCCCGGGAAAAGGGGACCAGAGATAATAAGTACATACAAGATGTGTTCAAGAATACATATAAATTTACAAGACATCTTTGTATTAATCTATATAAGTACTTGGAAATTAAGTCAAGTGGATGGAAAGTCATTAAGATTGATGTTTACACTTGATAATACTCTATGTTTGTCGTTCTTACATCGAGTGCGTGAAGAAATTATAAACAAAGGTTATATACACACATATACCAGAGGTGGTAAAGAGTCCTTGTACTCCAAGTCAACGTCAAGTCTATGTTGGAAAATCCAAGAAGAATATAAGCACTCTACTTTAGTTATTGATCTTTTTCAGTAGATATGTCCTATATCAAAGTTGCAAAATATACTTTTCTTTTGAATTTACAATCATGAGGATTTAGACAGTTTTCCCATCTTTGAATATAAGGTTGATAGTGTAAGATTTTCATGAGATCAGTCTAAACTATCTTTTTGAGTGCAAGTCTGGCTAAAAATTACACTGAGACTCGCAACTCGTGTTTTTGGGTTCTTATTGGCTTAAAATTATAATATGCTAAATGTTTCTCCCATATGTTTGGGGCACAATTGTGGAGGTTGTTAGAGGTTTTTAGTAGTTTCTTCAAGTATCGACGGTAGGTTGGATTCTGTTTAGGGACCTGATGAAATTATTCTCTAGCGAAGGGCATGCCCCGGTCGTTCCTAGAGAAGGAACTAACCTCATCTGACCTATTAAATTTAAAGAATAATATATTTATAACCAAGACAATAAAACATTTAGGATTTTTAAGCAGGAAGAGACCATTCAAGGGTGTTACTACATTATTATGAGAGGGAGGAAATTTTGAGGTTATAAATCTGGGGGGACATATTCCTCCCTGCCCCCCCCGCCGCCAACGAAACGAAATAAGGTATTATTGAGTAATACAAATTGTAACTTGTACACCCCATGTGCACTCGGTTGTACCTTTAGGAGTTCAAGAATTGGAACCGGCAAACTCGACCCGATACTGTTAGCTTTATTTATAAGTCTCGATTTAATAAATTGCAAGATGATAATTTTGTGAAGCAACTTTTTTAATGCCCATATATAAATAAATTATGTTTTATTGTAGTATAATAGAATCCATTTATTTCAATCCCCGCTGATCGACCGTGAGTATATTTTGAGGGATAAAAAGTTTTAGTTTTGCTTTTAGTATTTTTTTTTTTAATTGAGTGGTAGTTTTTTAAGGATGTAATCTGGATTGGTAGTAGCATTCAAAACTACATTATCTAAACGAATGGGTATCGGGTAAGATGTGAAGTATTTAAAAGTAACTATTGTATAAATTAGTACTGAATATCGCATCTCAATATTCCCATAAATCAATCGATATGTAATCATATTTAAGTGTCAAACCACTACAAGATAATACTAATTGTGGCAAATAAAAGAGAGTAAGACAGAACCGCACATCTCTAACCCATTGTTGAACATAGGCCAGAACCGATAAAAACGGTTAATATGAATCGGGTACAACCTTTTTGAAAATAAAATTTATTTTTTACAATAGCTTGTTAAGTTTGTTTTCCATAAAAATCCCTATCTTTTTGCTAACAAGCTTTTTTGAGCTTGCTTTTCTTAAAGAAAGTCACTTCATATCAGAGTTGGGAAAAATGAGATGTTATTCGGAAAATTTGAAAATTATATTCCAAAAAAAAAAAAAACATAGAAAAAACCGAGCACCAGCCCTAGCTAAAATATGATAAATGTGCTACATTTTTTAAATTATTACACCTTTAAAATGACCAATTAGATTCCAAAGCATAATAAAAGACTTGTCACTCAAAAGCTACTTATAAATATTTTGCTTTAATTATTTTAATATATTGTTTCCTGTCTTGACAAACGAAACAAACCCATTGCGACAAAACAAAGCAAATAATTTTAGAGATATGAGTACATCTAATCATTTTTAAGATATCAGATCGGTTTGTAAAATATTTTGACATCCACTCATGTCTAACATATACATGCAATTGCAAATTGAGTCCTATTTGTAACGTGGAAAAAGGGGAAATTTCATTTTGGGACTTGTATAATAGGGATCATTGATCAAAACAAACCTCTTTTTATCATCCACATCTGCTCCATTTTATAAATATGTTTATAAAAATGGTCACTTTGATTTAATTAAGTGTATTTGCTTCGTTGAACAATGAAGGAGAGAGAGAGAGAGAGAGACTATTTATTCTCCTT
This sequence comes from Lepeophtheirus salmonis, assembly GCF_016086655.4. Lineage (NCBI taxonomy): Eukaryota > Metazoa > Arthropoda > Copepoda > Siphonostomatoida > Caligidae > Lepeophtheirus > Lepeophtheirus salmonis. The sequence goes on from NC_052132.2 coordinate 32,665,563, forward strand.
CCATCCACTTGTACCTACTAACATAGATCATTTCCCCCACTTAAGAATAAAATGATATTGAGTCTGCTCTGTGAATGGGTTAATAATACTTACATCGATATGAATAAGAATATGTTGGAAGAAGGATCCTTTAGCTTTCGAATCCCAAAAATAAAGAGGAGGAGGAGGGAGAAAGCCCATAAAAATATCTGAAACACCTGCAAGGATGATACCCCCTTCACCCTCACATCTTTTCTTCTTCTTCTTCCATTCAAAGAGGAATGCTGTTAGAGGAGGAGAAGAATTAATAATATTGCTTTTATTGTTATGATGATAATGAAAATTAGTGATGATGCGAGCCAAACATCACGACCGAAAAAAAAGAAAAAAAAGGAGAATGAATATGATCAAGTAGTGTTGGAGTCGAGTATTACTCGAGTTTCGAAACAGCTAGACTTTACGAAAGTCCCCAATTTTCGGGAAATTACTCCAGCTCGACCGCAATATCATTTAAAAAACTTTATAACAACAAACAAATCGAAATATTCGATTATAGACTAGTCAATATGGAATAGTATTCTAGAAATAACATGCATTAAAGCATTTCAAAAAATAATTTGAGCAACCCATGCCATAGCAGGGAATAAATACAATATTATTGATGCAGCTAAGATTTTAATAACTATCTGAGGTCGGGGGGATAATCCCTCACCTTTAACTCCAAGACACGTCTCAAGTCATTGTTCACAAGTCCATTAATATACTTTTATAAAGTCCTAAGCAAGTAAAAAATACTTTTAAGTGTATACTTAATATCCAGTGAAAAAATTGAGTTTCGATTCCAAGTCAAGCCTCAACTTTAAGTGCCCGCCTCTGATAACGCGACTTACATAGCAACAACCAAACTTAATTTCACTTATACTTTCCTCTGATTATATAGGTACTATTTTTTGAAAGAAAAAAATCATATGTTGCAATAAGTATTTTATAAGACTACCTACATAGATTATTTGATTAATAATTGACTGCCTTACTGAGCGCTGAGGTAGTCAAACACACTTAATTATTTGCTTGATGCCTTTACTCGGACTTGACTTGACTCAATGCATCAAAAACTCGAACTCAATCTTTATAAATCGAATCTAACACTATTACAAAGTAAGAGAGAGGATCGGATCAGGGATGAAAATTTAATTTTCCTCATAAAATGTGGAGTCATGCTCAGAGGGGTTTAAGTTAGTCGGATTCGTACTATAATATAATAATTCCCTCTTCGTTATGTTCATATATTGTGTAAAATAATAATAATAATAATAATATGAGTCAATCCATAAATTAAGAGTAAAACAACAGTCACTCTTGTCACTGACCAAGGCTTTCCTTTTCTTATCTCTCCTCTCTTTCCTTGTCTGTTCAGGTACATAAATTATCATATTTCTTACAAGAGAGAAACATTCAAAATGTTTGTAGATGTATAAACTTCAGGGAAAAATACCTAGAGTTTTCTCCCTCCCTCTCTTCTGTCAGAAAAAAAAAATAGAAGCTTTCCCCCCTCCTTCATTTCTTCAGGTAAACCTCGTTGCATGCATGGCATGGGTCTTGCTCCAGCTCTCTAGATACATAAACAAAGTTTCCTGTTCATGTTGTTACAACAATAAATATAATTGAATATTGGAGAATAGTTTTATATTATGAAATAAACAAAGTTTTTTTATCTAAATATAATATTACATTAATATTTTGTAGCTTCCAGTCAAATTTTATAGCCATTATTACTTTTCTTTATTCTTTTCGTAGAAAATAAATTAATATTTCTCAGATAAATAATAATGTATCTTTTTTCATAATATATATATATTACAAAACTATTCCTAACTTCATTGATATCTATATAAAACTTATTGGTTCGAACTTGCATCTATTCGAGCAAGTACTCAAAGCTGGTTCGGATCCTGGATCTTTTTGAATAATACAAGTTGACCTATGTATACTGTACTTGGAACTTTTGGATCTCACTTTCATTTTAAGTCACCAACACATCGACAATCGACAACTTTCTGTCTTGGCCTGACCAGGCTCAAAAGAGGGGCCTATGGGAAAACTTCGGCCTCCTAGGTTCAACGGGGTGGGTACCCATTAAGGACACACACAAACAAACTCTATTGAATATACAGATACTAATATTTATAATATAAATGTATCGTTCTTGGCAAAAAACATCCTGATAATTCTAATTCTTATTCTCTTGGATTTTTAACATTATGTCAATCTGGTTATGGAAGGTAATCCACAAAGTCTCATCATAGCAGCCCCCCACCCCAAAAAAATAATATATATATATATATAAAAGAATTTACTTGGAATTGTAAAGAGGAACACTAAATTATCATTATTTTTTTCGTACTTGCAAAAACAAAAAATTATGAAGAATAATGTTGTCAAAAAAAAAAAAAAAACCCTATGATAACTGGTTCATTTTTTTAAATGTTGGAAAAATCATGTATTAAAATGTTCCAAAATAAATCATTTTGTGGTATTTATTTTAAAAAAATTGAAAATTGAGGTTAGAGAAAAAAAAGAGAAAAATTATTCAGACAATAAGAGATATTTTAGTTAAACATTAATTTTCATGATGCAAACGAATATCCAGAAAAATTTCTACAAACTTGCTTCAAATTTACTAATATAATATTTTATTGGAAGAAGTTCATTTTTTTGCACCTAAAAAAATTAAAAGTTTGATTTTCACCGATTTCTTTTTTTTTTTTTTTTTTGATTTTGCATAAATTTAGAAAACGTAGTTATTATTCCTATAGTTGTTTTTTGAATTATAACTCAATCTATCTAAATCCTTATCTAGTCTCCTTGAGCTGGCAAAAAGTTTTTTTTTGTTTTTGGTATAGTATAAACCCCGCTTATCCACCAATCCCGCCCCCCAAAAAAAAAAAAAATCCACATCCCCGTCTTAGCCTGACTGGTTTAAAAAAAGGGAACCATGCAAAACTTTAACTTCAAAGGTGTGGACAGGCATAAAGGACTCATACGTACACAATCTCTATTTTGAAATGCAGTTCAATAAATATGTGCCTATTCTCAGTCCATTTATGAATTCATTTTTCATGAATAAAGACTAAATGAAAATTGAATGTACATTTGAATATTATTATAAATTAATAATTGGGAAGTAGCCCACATATTTTTTTCTCTATTTTTTTTTTTTCTAATTTATCGACTCAAGTCGATCCTGAACACGGCGTTACCTGACTAGTCCAAAAATATAAATTGTATTTTCTTGTCAGCAGTTGATTTTATTCCTTCTTGTCCTCTTCTGAGTGTTGATTGAATTAATTTTAATTAGCTCTTGCTAAGCTGGAAAAATTTATATCAATTAACTATTGAAAAATCAGGAGTTTTTGAAGAGGGAGGGGGGAGAGACTTTGACATCCCCGAATTAAGAAATGGATTTTTCTCCGAAAAATTTTATATTTGAAATTTTTCTGAATTTTTGAAATTTTATTTCAAAAAATTATTTATATTTTCAATAAAATTTTAGAATTGTTTACAAAAAATTTCATTTCTTGTTAACAACTCTGGATTTTTGAAATTTTTTTACAAAAAATTTAATTCTTTGTGAATAGCTCTGAATTTTTGATATTATTTTCCCAAAAATTTAATTTTGAAATTTTTTTCTGAAAAATAGAATTTTTCCTTTTTTTTTTCCTAAAAAATAAAATTTTTCAATTTACTTTTTCCAAAAAAATTAATTTTTTTTTCCTGAAAAATTGAATTTTTCAATTTTCTTTTTCCAAAAAGGAAAATTTTAATTTTTTTTTTCAAAAATTTTTCAAAATTTAATTTTTGGATTTTTTTCAACAAAAATCCAAAAAAACAGTTGATCCTGCCGACGCCTCTGATAATAATTCCATATTTGGTAGGAAGTAGGTTACTACTATTTTTAATGAAAAGATGCAATATATAATATAGGTAACAATTCAATCAACTAAAGTCGATACAACACTAGTTTAAAAAAGTAAAATGAAATTTTTCGTTTGATTAGCATGCGAGTCCACATACTAATAACAAATCATTATTGTCACTGAATATCTACATCGTTAAGATATAAAGGAAGGGAGGATTGATATTTGACCTTATTTTGTCATTGAGATACTAGAAGTGATAAATGTTATTTATATTACTCAAGGACTGTATAATCTTAAATCTATATATGTATGAATATGCTACAACTGGAACATCGTACACCCATCTTGGGGCTATCATAATCGCAGGAGTATTCATTACATGATCATGACAACAACGTCTCAGGGGTCCAGTTTTTTTCCCTCTCTGCGGAAACATCTTGATTATTATTATTCTATTGTAGTAAACATGTTTTTCGTTACATCTATTTTTTACGAGTGAGTATCTGGACATGTCATAAGGTTTTTTTTCGGCGGAAGCAGATAAAAATAATCTTCAAGTGAGTCATTTGACCGTGTAGTAAATTTACATGTACCTAATAATACGTATGAACGATCTTCAGCTTCAATTACCCTTCATGGTGTTTTTTTAAGTATATACATAATACATTTAGACCGTTTTCATGGATCGTCGACATCATTGTGGAAGTTGAGCATGATAGATTATGCAAAAACAACCATACGAATATATGTCATTCCTTATATCTTTTTGCTTAAAGAAACATTGTGAATTATTCTCATAGTAAGAATTTTAAATAATTTAAATGGCAACTTCTTCAACATTTCTATTTTTGTTTTTCTCCCAAGAGGATGCAGTGTCATTAATATAATCTTGTTTCTCTTATATTTTTGCTTTACCTTCTATCTACATTCTTAATTTATCATTCACTTCCAGTATCCATTTTTTGGAGGGACAGTACTTCCTTAGTTTTTGAGTATGAACAAATTTTGGAATTAATTATCGGGGGTAATATTTTATTTGCGTTTGTATTATTTATCAATCTCAATCACAAATATGAATTAGAGAGATGAAAGAAGAGTCATTATTCTGTATAAATATCTTTTTTATATAATAGTCTATTAATTTAGAAATAGTCTATTATCAGCAGCAACAAAATTTAATATTATTTCCTTCAACAAGTTTTTTGGATAGGATTTCCATTGTGTTAAATATAACAGTAAAAAGTATTCAATTCGTAGACTGATGCCATTTTCATTTAGTATTCCGTGCCGAAACTTTTTTACAAATTCATGAAATGTCCAGCAGTTTTGTGAAGACCATGTTAAAAATCAACAATAAATTAAATTTAAAATAAATTAAAAAAAGACAAAAATCCAAAATATACTTTCTAAAAAGATAAACAAGATCCAATAATGAAGTTTTTTTGGAAATCAAATTATCTACTGTCTACAAAATTTAATAGTATTTCCTCCAAGTACTTTTAATTCATAGATATAAAATATAATTTTGTAAAAAGTATTCAATTTGTTCACTAATGTTTTTTAGGATCATATGTAGTAATAGAAATTGAGTGTATTTTGTGCATTCGAAAATCAACATGGTAACCTTGATTATTTCAATTTTTTAGCTGTCATGAGGTTTCATTGGATCACCTACAATGATCTTTGACGATTGAGGAGGAAAGAAGGAAATAAACTAAGACATTGGCAAGAATTACACCAATATCTATTCTATATTCTACTCATAGCAAAAAAAAAATCCTCAAGTTTACTCTTCGTCTTTATGAGTACACACGAATATTCGATCAGGTTTTGAACATAAGTGAATGTAATAGAAAATAAGTTCACTACTCAGGAGTTAAATAATAAGAAAAACAGCTCAAGATAAGGAAACTTATACGTCAGATTAACAATAATCCTGAATTTTATCACTATTCAAATGTAATAACTATTAAGCCAAGGTCCTCATAAAATTAAGGACATTAACATCCTTCTAAAATATATTTTTATGTATAATATATCTATTATAATTTTATCAGAGACAAAACAAAACATAAGAAGACAAGATTCATTTATGAAATAAGGGAGAAACGACAGCTGCACTGTTACAGGGTCAAGAAAATAATTAGTATTAAATGATATATTGATGATTAAATATTAAGAAATTTTGAATTATTTAAAAATTTCATTTTTTTTAAATTTTCCAGACGAAGTTTTAATCAAAATGTTTTTTAACTATATGCCAACAAAAACCTGACATTTCAAGAATGTAGAAAAAAAGGTCATTTCCGCACAAAAACTATAGGCATTTAGTTGTTTTTTAAAGGGATTCAATTAAGTTTTCTTTCAAATTTTGTACATTTTATTCGAAAAAATATATTCAGGATATATTCTCTAACAGGGCTTCACTTCTTTTTACGATGCCAGTGGAAACGTTCTATAAATACTCTATAGGTTCATTCAAACAAATAAGTTCCTATATAACTAATTCCAGATGTGTGTAAATATGAAGACCTTTACATCCTTGAAACACGGATGAACAAATCATAGTGGTCAAAGTTGTTTGAAATTCTTGTCAGAACTATATGAAACTGACTACAGCAACTCAATAGCTATTTCAAATTTAGCCAGTCAACGTTCAGAAGATTGATAAGAGGGAAATTAGTAGAAAAATCGACAGCTGACTTAGTATATCTTGTGAAATAATGTCATGGCTTACAAAATTACCCAACTGTCCATCATTACTTTTGTCACGAGTTCATTTCACAGGGGTGTTTAATGTCATTTTTGACGGAACAACGTTCCGCCTTACTTGGACCACTGACTATACCTACAACGTACAACATTCATAGTTTTGTTCGTTATGAACTAAAGGGAAGTTTATGGAAAGTCATGTAAGTAAAAGTACATCCATTAAAAGTGTTGATGACGACGACCTCCCACTGATTTGATAGATACACATAAATAATGAACTGGGTATCAAGTTACGATTGAAGACGAAGCTGTTCTTTTGATGATAATACTTCTTAGTTGTTTTTCTTCTGCGTGAGAAATGATAAAATATCATGCACACCACCTTGGTTGGTAATAGTGTTTTATTTAAATTTTGTGTGTTTTTATTATAAAAATTAAATATATAATTTAATATATTATCGTGTATGTAACTTAATGTAATTTTTTTTAGTAGTACGATCTAACATTTTTTCATTTCCCTTCACGTTCTTTTCCTTATTTTTGAAACTAGGACACTCAAAAAAAATATCAATAAAAAGAGACTAGTTGGATGAGCATTGAACAACTGCACAACCCAGTTATGAAAGAAAATTGATTAATACATGGATTAAAAAGTGGTGGTCCAAAATAAGTCCGTTCCTGCTGATGTTGCGGGTCCTGGCGCTGTATGATGTGGTTTATTTACTAGGGAGGCGTCACTGCTTGGATTCGATTCTAACCCTATGAATAAATAAAAGATAATTAGAAAATTTGTCAAATATATAAGGAGGGGAACAAATTATTTGATGGCAAAAAGGGGACGTCCCCTTCAAGGATCCATATATTCAATATAATAATATAATTTTACATGTATTTAACTATAAAAGGGTAGACACCCACGTGTTGAAATCAGAACACGTGGATAGTTGGTAATTGTATCAACAATAGAGCACAATGAATTATGGGTCTTTAAAGGGTTCTTTCCTCCCTCTCTCCCCCTCCTTTCCCCATTCCCATTCATGTCTCCCACCCACCCGCTGATAATAATTGTCTAAAAGATTGCTACTGTTCCACTATTGTTGTTTTTAGTATTATTATTGGGGAATCATGATCATGAGTTGGAGACAATCAATTACGTGATGATTTGTTTTGGTGCAGGTGTACGGCGTATGTGTCTTTAGCTATAACGGAGGTACCGGTGTTCGAACCGGTGCCTTGCAGCGTCCTTACGTTATTTTAAAAAATAAACCCTGGCAATATCATATAAGTCTCCATATTTGGGGGATTTGCGAACGAATTTTACTAGAATTCTTATTGCGTGGATATCTACCCCATGAATATGTCTTGTTTAATTATAATTTAGAAATAATCTATCCTCAATAGTCAACAAAATTTAAAGCTCTTTTATCCAAGCACTATAATATATCCACAATCTGATGGTAAAAAAACATTCAATTTGCTCACACAAATAAGCGTTATTATTTGTACAAAGTCCTTCATATTTATGTAGGAATGTCTAACGACCCCAGAAAAGTGTTCCAAGTAGGATTTAAAAGGAGGGATAAGTAGATACATATTACTAAAGAAAGTATGGAAGTACCGGTAGTAATTTAGGTAGAACATTTTACTTCATTGACAACACTTACCGACAGCAGCAACAGCTGCTATGTTGGAATAGTGATGGTATGGATGATGAGACAGATGATGAGGATGTGAAGAAAAGTCAGAGTACGGGGGCTCAGGCGACCATTCGCTTTTGACAGATGAGGTGGTTGATGAAGAGCCCACTAGGCGAGGGGACCAATAATTGGCTGACTGGAACCTTGCAGCATAATTTGAATAATTGGAGGAATAAGAAGAGGAGGAAGGAGTGTGTCCCACTGAGGCATGGGGGTACTGCCAGTCTGCAGCTAATTGATGAAGTGCTCCTGTTATGGATTCAGGATATATGTCACCGTATGGAACAGTGCTGGATTGATTCAGTAGATTGCATGCTGTCGCTGATGCAGAGTGACGAGGAGAGGGTGGCGTATAGTCCGAGGGCGCTGTCCAAAATGAGGCTGGCAAATTACGAGCTGACATGGGTTTATCTATTAATAAACAAATAATCAAAATAATTAATAAGTTAATTAAAGGGCTCTTATATCTACTGCAGTTAGCGTGAGACTCACGCATTTACAATATATATCACGCATCCTCAATTAAAACAGCTCAAATAACTGATTTATATGTTTCAAATAGTTTGGAGATAGTATTTGAATGGCATCATTGTTTTGGAGGGTCTGTTTAAGAGACCTGCATTTGATCATTTAGATGAGCTATTAATCACAAATATTTAACTGTAATCACTATTTAAGTATTTGTAGTTTAATGTGCTACATTTATTATAAATTATTTAAATACTTGAGAGCAGGATTGATTGACGACACGTAGTAGAATTAATAATCTCAGGTCAAATTTATATCAAAGTATGAGAATCAAGCACAAAATTTATTTAAAAAAGGAATGACCTTTTTTTACAAAAAAGGTCAATTGAAAAAAAAGAAAAAAAACCCTTCGTTTATTTTCTAAGAAAATGCAATTATTTTTATAAAATCCAATTAATCAAATGAAAAATCTCCAGGCCTGGATGAAACAAAAACCGATTTTGTTCTTGAATATGAATGCAAATGGACAGCCGTGCCATTATTCGTAAAGAGACATATTATGACTGTTTGACAAAGTAATTTTGTAATGGGTGAAGACAAGTACATACATATATAGATAATAATATATCCAGAAATGGGGATTACTTTTTATAGTTATTATTATTGCTTTGTTTTTGTATCTAATATGCCTGTCTTGTCTTTACTTTGAAAAGAAAAAGAAAGAAAAGACTCAAAAGGTAAGTGTAACCAATAACAGTTTAGAGTCACTTAAATGTAACTCTGTCAATAAAAAGTTGGCTGGTCTCTCTTAAACAAACATAACATCACGAATAAGAACTCAAACATATATATATATATACATACATGAATGTCGTGTAAAAGTTACATACAATATTACTAGAGCTGTATAAAATATGACCTAAACGCGTGCATATTTTTGTCTCCTTGGTAATCTGAACATTGTTTTTTTTTTAAAGAGAACAATGAATTATAACCTAATAACTACTTTGATGTTTTTCCTATATGGGATTTGTGTTTATCTCATGTCTACTCACAGCTAATTTAATTAAATGTCATGACATCATAGCTGATCTCCTTCCAAATTGTCGTTAATTTTCGGTTTCTTTTATTTTTAGATACCACGAGGTCATAGTTTATGCAACTAGATCTCTTACTTAATTATCACGTCAGTCATTTTAATTATTACCAATTATACATTGAACTAGGAGTTACTCCTTTTTTTGAGCAACCCAGGGGTTTATTTTAAAGTAAAATACAGACTTATATTCCAAAGGGGGGAATTGAATTAGAACAGCAGTCTTTTGGGGATGTATCTATTTTTTTTACGTCATCAGAATAATAATTAATAAAAAAGTTATTTTAATTCTCTACGACATTCATTACACGATTGTTGACTCTCCGTTTTCTCTATCCTTGTTATAACAATTTTACTCATAGAAAAAATAAACTCTAAAATATGCCCTTCATATTTTTATTTCTTATACATTTTTATCTACTGTGTCACTGATTACTGATATCAATTATTAGTCATTTTAATCAAATCGATGCACAAATAACATCAACAACTTATTCTATATCCCATTCTCATTAAAAGTAATGAAAATCTATTATTAATAATGTTTCATCTCATTTTGAGGTTGCAGTACAATCATCTTACAGCGTGTACACAACTTATATATATATATATATGTGGTAAGAAAGCATCATAAAAACAATATTGAATAAAAATCGAGAAAATACAAAATATCCAATGATTTTTTTACATCAAATATAGCTGCTCAAATATCCTTGCAAAATTAGTTGTTTCCTTTCCCCTTAAAAGAAATATTTAGGGGCTCTGCAGTGATGAAAATGTTTGATATATACACATAGGCAAATATTTAGATAAATTATAGGCTTTGTATTCAAATTTGTGGGATATTTTTAGGTACTTCAGAGTCTGGAGTGGAGTTTAGAGCTGTAGGGGCGTTCCGCAGGAATGATTCTTTTTTAAGGGGGAGGGGGATTAATTTTTTTGAAAAAATATATTTTAACAACTTTTTGGGCCGTTCCTGAATTAGGCCCTTTTTTTAGAAAATAATTTATTTATTTTGTATTTTGATGACTTTTTGCTAACTTGAAGTGGACTTAACGGGTCCTCTAGTGGATTAATCCGAATAATCCTAGTTTTATATTTAAATTGCCCATAAATCGTGGAAGAATACAAAAGTGTCAATTTTGTGAAAAATAATTGGTGCTTGCATTTGTGTTGACGTGTCACATATAACACATAACCCCGGTCTCCTCACAAAACACAATCATTTACAATCGCACTAAGACGAGTTATCACCAAGGTCGAAAAGTCTCAAGTTGTAGATTTTAAAATGCAAAGCCTTTGCGGGAGATGAGAATAGACACAAAAATTATTAATATATTATTTATTTTTAAGGGAAAAAAGAGAGGGAAAAAAATCATTAATTTATCACTTCACATCTGTGTTTCCATGTAGGTCCTATTTCCATACACATTATCGATAAATATAAGAACTAACTACGTAACCAAATGTGCACGTTCTAAGCAGGACTGCTCATGATCAAAAGAAGAAATCGTCTCACATAGAGAGAAAGAGGGGCTTAAAATAAAGAGACTTTTTTTTATTTTTTTTTTAATTTATGTTTTGTTTCAAACAAAAAATAACACATAGAAGAAAAAAAAACGAATTTTCCTTCAGCATTGGGCACAAAAATATAGGCAAAAAGGAAGCAAAGGTGATCAAAAACCTCAGTACATGTTACAGGAGGGAGGGGAGGGGGGAAGGATAAAGGGAGAAGAGGAATGACCGGAAATGAAGGAAGCAGCTGCCCCTCTTGACCCTTTTCGTTATGTGGATTCCACTCTAGCAAACTCATGGAATAATGTAGAGATTTTAGAGGTATATATGTTGTAACTTACAGGATGTTTCATCCCTCTCATAGGAACTCAGGGCTCTGGAGAAGTGATCCTCCACGACAGATGAGGCATTTCCTACATAGTGTGTAAACACGACAATGTTGGAAGAGAGGCGATGTGCAGAGATCGTCGAGTCTGAGGAATCTTCGTCATGCTGATTTAAATGACTTGGAGGTCGGGATGTTGGAGGCGAGGATTGACTATTATTGCATGAAGAGGTATTTGAGACATTGTTAGGCTGATATGAGCTTAAATCCTGTGGAGGAGTCGAATGAAGGTGTTCGACTTTAAATACTTGTTGCACATGATGCTAAAAGAGACAGAGAAATTGTGGAAGGATCCTCATCGTTAATTATTTATTTCTGCCACTGATTTAAAAAGAACTATCTAAAAAGTACGTTATACCTTAAGAAGTGGTTTCAAAATATTTGAAAAATGTTTTTTGTGTTAATTATTACTACTACTCAAAAAGACGAAAAAAACCAATCGATAAAGTAAAAAAATAAGAATTCCTTTTTATATTTCTGGGAAATAGTTGTCTTACTAATAAACATTTAAGGAATTTTTCCATGTCTTTTAAAAAAAAGGTATACTATGATTGCAAGTATATATATATATATAATACCTATACAGGCAGCTAACCATAGACATATTTTGTGATTGTCTCTCACCTTATTCTCCAAATGAGATCTGTTATTATTGTCCTCAACTATGCCACTCTGTTGTGATGGAGGTACTCTGTCTGGGGAAGAATGAAATCCTTGAGGAGGCATGGTGGCCGAAGGGGATGAATTATTGTATGGAGAGTAGGGTTGATACATGACTGGCGCGGTAGCACAGCTCATTCTTTGTAGACAATTCTGACTATATAGATGTGGTGTCACTGTTATCCGATATTAAACAATCAAGAGTCAATGTTCGACGACGTCTTTCCGTTCCTTGTTTCCTCAGAATATACGAGTATTGTAAGAGAGATGTTAACTCGCGTAGTTTTATATACATATATTATTTATTGTTAGTGAAATGTCACCTATTCACTCTGTCTCTTCTACTAGTAGTGAGATCCTAGTAAGAGTGGGAAAAATGAAGTATTTCGGCGAGAGAGAACACTCAGTTTTTCCCCATGTTGTATAAGGAGCGCGGAAGAAAGCTTCTTCAGCTCCCAAGAGAGTGTGAGAAAGAACGAAGGACTAGAGAGAATATCTGTACTCTCATAGCATAGTGTGGTGAAGAGGGGTGTCCGTCCCGCAAAACTACGACCGTCGAGACAATTCTCTTTCTATTGGTCGCATATTTCTTAAGATCTTTTATTTTTTTATTTGAAGAAGTGTGTGAAGAAAAAAGAAAAACTGAGGATCTTCATAATAATAATAATAATAATAGACTTTTTCTACTATCATAATAAAAATAACCAAGGGCGCACTTTTTATGTATTTTATGTGTATAATATATATAGAAGAATATATGTAGGCCGTCAACATAAAAACAAACTGCAATGAGTTTTCACAAAATTGACACATTTGAATTCTTCCACGTTTTATCATTACTTTCTGTAGTCTGATTATTCCCTTGGGTGACCTCCAAACTGCATTTAAAACATCGGAGCCTTCTAATGAATCAAATAAAGATTCTAAACTTTAGTTAACATTCTTGGATATCACAAAGTATCCCAGAAATTAAAAAAACAATTGTTGGCCCAAATATATCTATGAAATGGACAACAGTCTTTCTACTGCAAGTACAGGTCAAGCCGCAAGTCTTTGCTCCCAAATTAAGTCAAAGCATTTCCGTATTTTCATCGACTTCATTTCAAGCCCTCAGAAGATACAAGTTGAAATGACTTTGAAATCAAAGTCGAGTCACAAGTCGACAAAATATGGACACGAGTCTGAAAAACCTCTGAAAAAAAGAGGATATATCGGACTTTTATCCTTTTCTTGATGTTTATTAAAAGTTATTTTTGTGTTACGGCACCACATACATTATATTAGATTATTAAGTAAGGAATTATTTTAAATCAAAAGCAGCATTGTTAATATTCAAGATTCCTTCGTGAATTCTTCATTTTTCTTTCTCTAATGGAGAAAATTATTATTATTATTATACTGGGTTACCTGAGTGACTCTATATATAAATGTACTCTTAGACTGTACTTCTAACCCCCTTCTCATAAAGTACAGCGTTAGTTAAAGAAAAGGTCTTTCGAAATTTCACACATTCTTATTTTCCACACATCTGGATTCAGAATGAGGTGTAGTCGTCGTCGTGACTTCTTATCCATCATGTGAGGAGATAAATATATATATATAATTGCGTGAGAGGAAGATACTTTTGTACAAAAATAAAAAACACACAACAATTTTGCATTTCCTTGTTTTTGAGAAACTTTAATTAACTTTTTATTTGTCCAAAATGTGTTAGGTTAATTATAATAGCTTATAACATTTGGTACCTATACTACATTTGAACCCTGGACCTCCTTAGTACTCCACATCCTATTCCCTGTTCCTTGCAAAATAATAGTGAGAAAACTATTATTTGCCTCTCTTTTCGAACAAAACTTAGGAATCCAACTCACGGGATGTCTGGTAACTAAATACGTGGTCGAGTTTATCAGGGCATTACTTAACTAATATAAAGATTTACACTATATTTTGATGTCGGCTGTCGAGATCTTTGGCTTCTTTCCCCCCTTAGCAATGGTTGAAATGTCTATTGGTTAAATCAGTTTTAACTCTCGTTAAGCTATGAACAATTCCAACAAATATTGGATAATAATTCCATTGCTGGAAAGAATTGGTAGCTAAATATCATCTGATTTATGCCTTTTTTATATTTCTTTTTTGGATGAAAGGTTGCGAGATTCGACGTGTTATATCATATGTCGCTAGTTGGCACTGTTGTTTTTATTCAACTGGTTTACAAAGATATTTAAATAAAGACTCTTACTGATTTTTTTTAATACTTTTTCGGCCAAACAGTTGGGTCACAAGAAAAAAGACATTGAAGAAAAAGCAAAAGAGCAAACCGATTAAAAAACAATTTTAGAGTTGGAAATGACGATTATAATGATAGATAATATCTCCAGACATGGAATTTGTAGAAGCTGGATTGTTGAGAAAGGAATAATCCGTTTTAAAATTATTTTTATAAAGCAAATTGATTCTGAACTCCTCGGCATCTGAGTATTTTTCACCTCCTATCAAGGGTTTTGAACGTTGATTAGCCAAATTCGTTACTCTCAACTTATGAACAGTTCCAAACAACTTTCGAATAATAATTACGAAGAATTGACTAACTAACAACTTATTTTGAGCCATGGCGTGTGTTTCTTCTATTCCTTCAGATATGGAATTTACTCAATTTAATTTTGATATTGAATTTTCATTATGAGTCGATTTTAATAGGTGCTATTTGGTATAACAAATTTATTTTTCAAGAATTGACAACAAAGTTTCCAGAAGCAGGATATAAAAGTAAGACTTGTTTGGGGGGAGGGCTTAAAATAAGATCTTTAACAAAGTTAGTAAGTTTGAGTATAGCCCTTCAATTGAGTTGTCCTTTGCACAAGAAGCTACCTACCTATATAGTATTATCTTGATGGCATTGAATCGTAGATATATATTACATGATATATAAATATTTCTTGTAGGTATACAATATGTATATTGTATACACCAATGATCTGGATACAGAGCCATATCAACAACAACAACAACATTTGGGTTCATTAATCATTGAAATAATAATATCAGCCCATTGCCATTAAATTCTTACTGTCGTTTAATATAAAAGTTATACTTAAATACAATGTAGACTTATATAATCTTACATCAATAAATGATGATGGCATTTTTTTTTTTGATGTTTCTAGACCTAATTAGTTGATATTAATTAATAACCATTCCTTTTCTTATTAAATATTCTATTTATTATTCTGAGAGGAGGGTTAATTAATCTCATATTTGATTATACACAATTATTTTTTTTCGGAGAACTTTGATAATAATTAATAATTATTATAAGCATTCATTTAGTCATAATAATAGAGGAGGGGACTGTTTGGGATTCTTCTAATTGAATCCCATAGAAGAAGAAAGAAGCAAAGCTATATACGAGTATGTGAGCTCCTGCAACAAATAATCAATAATCCTGACGAGGAAAAGAAGGGGGGGGGGGACCTTACATAGAGGGGCTTTCTTCAAAAAAATGTGTTGTTTTTGGTAGAGTCTTAGTGTTCACCCTTTCCTTATTTCTATTCTTATACATAGAACATTCTTCTACAAGAGTAGTCCAAGGGAAAAAGTTGAAAATTTCATAAGATATAGTTGGACTATTTGAATTAAACAAAAGCAATAATAGTACGCAGTCAAAAGATCCTACCTCCATCTTAACACAAAAGCAATCTTGATCAAAAATTAATTAAATGAGTAATCCTGAATGTATTACTTTATAAATAAATATAAACAGTCCATTATTCAATAGACTTATTTTGCTAATTATGGGCTTTATATTCAAATTTCCGGGATGGATTGAAATACCTAGGAATATTAACTATAGTCTCAACTCTTTATTCGATATAATATGAACCTTATTTACTTACAATATGGGCTTTATAAATAATATCTTTTTTATAGAACGGATCGAAAAAATTTATGATCTTTAAATGCAACTTGCGACGTTTCCAAATCATTTATCAAAATAATGTATGAGTAGAAATATACAATAATTATTACATTAATAATCTCAGCTGAATTTTTTGTTGACAGGACATGTATCCTGGCATTTCCTTTGCCTTATAGGCATCGAAACAGGTGAGTACGGAGAAGGGGCAATTGTGTTTCTCCACTTTTTGAAAAGGAATCCCCATGAAGAGTTGCGTAATTATGGGTTTAATAAACAATTATGTTATTTTTATCAAACTGACACACTAATCATTATGGGGTTTTTCTCTATATCAGAGACTCCTTCAGGTTTTGTCAACATAATTTCCTCATCCAAATCCGAAGAACATATGACATGTTATTGATATCCCAAATAAATCACTCAATGATGAGTATTGATAAAAAAAATTTGTTACCTGGACATTTAATTTTTTTGATGAACATATTATCTCTTTTTAGTTATTATTTTGCACAATTATTGTTGCATGTTCAAGAATGCACTTATTTTTAAATAATTATTTAGAAAATTTGTGGAATGAGACATAATTTATAATGGAATTTAGCCTGTTTCATCGCCTTACTCACCTATATTTGTTCCGCATAAGTATATGTCTGATCACATCTACATTAATTCGTGTCCATCTTTTGAGGATTATATCACCAGCAAAAGAGAATCATTATGCATAATATGTATGATTAATATTCATAAATCAACGTGAAGACTGAACAATTAAAGACAAAACTCATTTCAAAGCTCCTATTAGAAATAATATCTAAGACAACAGAATGAATGAGCTTAACAACACAATAAATGTTTTGACATTATAAAACTCATCAATTCATTAGCATATTTTGCAAAATATTATTAAGTATTTTGAAATTATGCTAAATAGTGAAAATGTGTCTACAACAAAGACTACACTAAATACACTTGTCTTATCATTTTCAACGTACTTCTAGATATAATAAAAAGCTTATTTTGTCAATTTAATTAATATCTCATTTTGTAGAGTCATTATTACTCAGATCTCTATAGGGATTTCATGAAACTCACACAACAATAAAATGACAGTAAAATTAAATTTAAAAAAATAAAACCAAAAGTAGGTAATTGTAAATTCTTTATAGTTCTCATTATGATCCTATAAAACAAGGGAGTCAGATTATAAGTTATTCACCAACATACCATAGTACATAAACGGATATCTTTATCAAAAATGAATTTATTATTTGTTCGGTGACCCAAATAGTGACTCCAAACTCGCTACTCGGGCCTTGCATCAAATTTTATTTAGTGTTTATACAATATGTGTATAAATGATGCATTTAAAATACTCCATGCCACAATAACTTAGGCGAAGAATGGTTACATATTTTATTCTTAAAAAAATTTCAACAATTTACCAAAATAAATAATAACATTAGCATGGTAAAAACCGTAACCAAATACGGAATAACGCTTAGGATTTTAATAATAATATTATGTATTCCTTCACGTCCATAGACAAATAAACGGATAAAATAAGCAGGAGGTTGCGTGACTATACGTAAGGAGTTGCGTTTCTCTTTTTTATATCAAGTCTCAGGGGTTGATCACCCTCGTTGCTTCCCTTCGAATCCTAACGGAAGTACGCCCCTGGAGTGTTCAGACCCCCAATTATTAAAATGGACATTTTAGGTATATTTGCTCTTAGTAGTTGTTACATAAGATACTTAAAATTAGCATCAGTTTACAAATTGAATACTCTTTTACCCTGATATATTATATCTGCGAATTTATAATCTAAAAACTAGTAGAAGACAAATCTTGTAGACCGTAGCGGATCTCTAACTTAATAAATTATTAGTATCAAACAAGACATGTTTATGAAGAATAATATATCTTCTACTACTTTCCCAGCTCCCTTTCATCCTAGGGATAGATAAATGATAAGAACGCAGACAAAATAATATATAAAACCTCTATAATTTGTTAATAACTCAGAAACTAATGAAGTACCATCCTCAAAAAATTGGATATAGGAAAAAGTATATGATAAATTAAGAATGTAGATACACACAAAATATTACAATGATATTTTAGTCTCTGGGATAGATAAGCACACCAAGGAAGTAGCGGAGGGTCTATTATTTAGCACATTTTTCTCTCTCCAAAATTAGTAAATGACGTACAAAGAGATATGCAATGCAATTTATTTTTATGGAAAAAATATCTCAATAATTATGAGGAATGTCTAGTATTTGACAGAAAAGATTAGAGAGAAGACGCACAGTTACGATGGAATGACACACACAATAATAATAAAAAGTTTAAATAACCGTAAAACAAACCAAGTAATTAACTTCATACATTTCAAGGTCAACATTTTTCAAATTACTTAGGAATTACCTACTTACATTCTTTGCTTGCGTTAATATTTGAAACATTTCATTTGAACAGAGGATATAGGAACTCTCCTCTATCTATTATCAACTATGATAGAGGAAAAAAAAATATTTGAAATAATTACTCAGACCTGTTAAAATTCAGTTCATATTTGTACTTTGATAATGAGGTGATAAAATTATAAGTATGAGTGATGATTTATTTAGTAATTAAATAGTATTATGTAGTGCTAGACGTAACAGCGCAATTTCTATAGTCATTTGATATTTTTTTCCCAAGATAGGTCCAATACTTTTCTCTTCCAACGTCAAATTTTTTGGCCAATAATTCAACAACCTATTTATATATTAAAAAAGTAATACATACATCGAAACCAACAAAATATAATGACCTACTTCTTGAATCTTATTTAAATGAACTTCAATGTTATTTGGATCATTTTTAATCCAGAACTCATGGAGATCAATCCAAGCTCCCAACATGTAGATATTAACAATTTTCTCATCGTAAAGTTTCTGAATAAATTTATTTATTTTATCGTTGATCTCCGGATAATCCTTTGACGATGATTTTTCCAAAAGTGTTGTCAAATAGCTCCAAGAGCTCTCATTATCAACGACACTTTCTATAGCTTCGAGAGCAAAATTGACCTCACTTTGAAGAGCATTTCCAGAAAACTCTCCATTTTCAAGAAGATCCATTACCGCATGCCGATGATTCCAAGCTGAATTATTATAAATATCATCTTTTAGCAGTCTATCAGTATAATTAATTTCTTCATCAAATAATCTAAAATATACAGGGGATATAATCAATTAATAATTAATTTTTAAGGACAAAACAGATTAATTACTTGTACGTGCACACGACCCACAAACGATGTTGCCAGGCATGATAATTCTTGGCATCCTTTGCCAAAATAATTTCGGTGAATCGAAGCTCTTTGGATGGATCATTTGTTTTTTCAACTAATTTTTTCCTATGTTCCCATACTTGGTAGCACTTAGGATTTTCCTCCATAATATCACGACAATAATCTCTCTCCACATTCAAATCTACACCAAGTTCATCTAGAAGTAGTCGGCGATAGTGCCACACAGTATAGTTTGAAGGATTCAATTCCGCAGCATCTTTAGTTAAATCCAAAGCTCTTTTACTAATTTCCTTCTTTGCAAAAATTGCCCAAATATATCCATAAACATCACGAACTAAATAAATATTCATCTTTTCAATATATAAATATTCAAAGCATCAAAATTATTATTCAGGTAAAATATTCAAACAAAGATGCATTACGGAAACTGCCTAGGGGAAAATGAATATCTTTATCGAATTCAAGGCAAAAAAGGAATTTATCTTTGTGCATAGAATCCAACATTGATCTCAGTTTTTCTCTCAGTCATCTGAATTCTGTAATATCTGGGATTATTGTAATTCCGGACTATTATAGTTCAGAGTAATTTTTACCCTTTATACAATCCCCAAATTAAAAGTAGGATTAATAAAACTTATGTTGACGTGTTTTTTATTATTAAAAAGTGCTTTTATTGATTCTGTATCTATTTCTGAACTTGATATATTTCCATTTTTAGGCTGAAAATGATAAAAAACAACACTTCTTCTTTAAATTATTCATAATACATAGTGAGTAGAATATCATCGCTTATATTATAAAAAAATATTTAATGTATAATTTAAAAAAAATCTATTTGAAAAATATGCATTTCCAAGGATTTTAGTTCTATTTTGTAGTAATCCCATTTTGAAATATTAAAATTACCTACTCATCGTAAATGGATCGCTTTATTGTTTCGATTCTGGTATCTCATTCCTAAGGAAGGAGTCCACTCTACTCCTAATGAGGCCTGGCAGTTTTTCTCGCATTAATTCTCCTCCCGTTGTCCCTCTTAGAATTCGGAATCCGAGCATCTCTTGAGATGGATTAACAAATAAGAAGTATCTTCCTTCGGTTACCTGGATATTCCTTTTACGAGGCACGACGTCATGAAATTGACATTGAAATGGGAAAAATAGGATGATGATATTGACTATTTGCTAGTATACCCCTATAAAAAATGAAATCACTTCAAAATGGAACGAAAATCCTTGTAGATGCATATTTTTTAAATAGATCTTCTTTTTTTTAATTATACATTTAATGTTTCTCTATAATATAAGCTATTATCTAATCAATTATCAACACCGTATCACATCAAACATAAATTAAGGCAATAATAACCCTGATCTAAACCAGATCAAATGATCAAAATCTCATTCTATCACCCAAAGACTATCCTGATAGTGATATAAAAATGGAATTGGATTCATATATTATTATATAATAGTCAATTAAATATAAAATTACATTTATCAGTGTAGTTGATCCTGGCAACATTATCATCATCACTCTGTTTGATAGGAACGACGTCTTTCCATTCATCCCGCTCAGAGTACGGAATCCAAACACTATCTTCATCCTCACTGGAAGACATTATTAATTTTTAGATTTAATTATTATCCGCAAACCCAAATAATATCAAGACAAAACAATCACAATGTAAGTGTAATGACAATGAGTTCTTATACTATTTGGAGGAGCACAAGCTCGAGTCACGCAACCTGTTGTGGAGAAAAAAACCCATCATTTTTGATGATCAATTCTACTTGGTGAACTCATATGAGCTTTGTACGTGATGTTGAGAGAAAATTACAACTACTATAAATATTATAACTTTATAATTGTACAAAGTTAATATGAGTTTAGAAAGTGGAAATTATTATCAAAATTGTTATTTTTCACCAAAACAGGTTGCGTGATTAAAGCTTGTCCTCTTCCAGTTAAGTAACTCCTCATTGGTATGTGATTCACAAATAACTTATCAATGACGTCACACCCATGTGATGTAAATAATTAATAAAATAATCACGCAACCTACTATATTTGAACTACTCCAGTAGTTAGTTAAATACAATAAACTTTGTTTAATTAATCATTCATGGATTTCTCTAGTATCCATGAATTATTATGTAACTACAAATAATTTATAGTGTTAAATTAAGTTTTAGTTTGTCATGTTGTACCATGCAGTATTTTATTAATCTTTTCATGATGAATGTTTGAAATCCCCAATATTTTTTCAACATTTCAAAATCTAAGATACTTCATTTTATACGGATTTTCTACAATAAATGTTTACAAAATTATTGAAACTGACAAATTTGCCCTTCATTTCAAGTTTGTAGGGGATTATGTATTACAATGTTATTTATCTTTAAACAAATAATGATCTTTTAATTTAAAAAAATCATATAATTAAGTATATTTATTATGTTGAAAAAGTGTTTCTTATGTCGCATCTCGAACTTGCGCTTTTAATAAATTCGTCAGCTTTAATGTATCGAAAATCAAGATAGTTTAATTTTAATTGTCTTATAAATATCAATGAAGGAATAACCAGGGCCTTAGAGTCAACTGCAAGTAAGCAGAGTCTACCGTATTTACAAACGAACCCGAATAAATTTGGAATTATATAATTTCAGTAAACAATTATTTTCAATTTTTTTTAAATCGTAAATTAAATAATTGAATTCTGAGTCGCATAGTTTCTAGAAGTTGAATCCCAAAATAAAATATCATTATTTTATTAGGTTGGATTTGGATATATTCTGTATGGATTAGGAGTCGTAAAATTTTATTCATTTGTTATGGTTCTCATGGTGTCAGGGAAAAATGGCGACGTAAAAAATGTCAAAGAAAAAAAAAGTGTAAAAAATGGCAAGATTACTTTAAACTGATATAATATATATTACGATAAAAGAAAAATAAACACACACGACAGCGATTCCAATGGAAGAAGTGTTAATCACTTAATTCTCTAATACCAATTATAATAATTAATATCATTAGGCATGATGGATTATTCATATTCGACAAGAATCTTGGATTGACAAACAAGCATTTACATAATACTAAGCAAGAGTAACGATTTCCACTTTGTTATGATCCAGGATGTGACAGAAGAAGAGGCGGTAGGCTAATTGTTCCAATTGTCGCATTCAATTAATTTTTTTTAGCGTTTAGAATTCAGTCGTTTTTATCTATCCAAGCAGATCCAAGTTGCTAGAATTTTATCGAGGGAACTAATAAATTAGTTTGATTCATTTTGTTCAAATTCGGAATTAGGTATCATGCTTCTATTTGTAAGATTAATTGATAATAAAGATTTTAACATAAGCTAATTTCATGTTGCAGTATATACGTATTTGGTCCAAGGCAAATGTTTAGCATTTCTTCAAAGCAATCATTCCAGATTAAAATTCAACTATTTCGCTGAAATAACAATATAAACAGACCAGATATAGTCCTGCTTTCAATGATGTGAAGTCTGGTTGAATATTTTATCGACTCAAAATCAGTGATAACTTTGTCACCTATTTTCAGTTTCGTCTTCATTTTGTCAGCTTTCGTCTTTGCCAGACATCGTCATAGTTATCTTTTATTTCGTCTTTGTCAGAGTTTCCTCTGTATTGGAAACATTTCTTCTAATTCAATTTATATTTTCATAGTAATTACTAATTAATAATACTTGGAAAATAGGTTTTAAAGTACAAAAAAATATGTCAGTAAGGCCTGGAGTAAGTTCATAACACACCGCCAAATAATTGTAATTGGCAAAGGAAACCCTTATTCGAGACTCCATTTACTTTTTCCGCTCACAAATTGTCCAACATACTAGCGGGCATGTAGTGGGTTCATCATAACCCAACGCTAATTCACTGTTTTTCGATATGAACTCTATACATTTTCTTTATATTATCCATTTGACTTCCTACTGTGTTTGCAAAGGCGGTCAGCATCCATAATGGGGGCCCAAGCTTAAAAAACGCTTAAAATCCTTAACTATAAATTTGCAAAATAGCATTTGTTGAAGTTAATAAGTTAAATATTCAAAATCCATTAAATTTTAGTCCCTTGTGAATCATTCATGAATCTGTAAGAAAAAATACTAATTTTTTTACAGACATTCTCATTCTTTGGCGTCAGTGATGCTTTTTATTTGTATTCATAGTCGTAATAAGCGGTTGTTTAAGTATATAATTCAGTTAAGGCCCAGATCTTTATAATTTTGTAATTATGCCCACATAAAATTTTGTTCTACTCACTAGAGAATATTTGGCTATATATCTGCATCAGATATTTCATTGAAGTAATTAAGCACTAAATACCAGTAGAAAAGTTTCAATCTGAAAAAAAAGTTGATTTTTCTTAATGATACAAGTATTCCAGATTTGGAAGACAAAAAAGTAATTTTTTGAAGGATCAATATTTTTGTAATAATGCAGTCAATTTTTCATTTATAAATTTATTTCTCAAAAAATTGATCAGAATTCAAAAATCCCTGATTTAGGAGATATTGTATCCCTCAATTTAAGGAAGGTTGCAGCAAAAAGTGTTGTTGCTATATCTTTTTTTTTAATAGTGAGTTTCTCTGATCTCTAATGCTGATCTATTTCATATAAGTTATTTAGAATCATCTTAACCAGCGACAATACCTCTTGACATTCTAGGATATGAAAAAAAAGGAACGGGAGTCCTTGACGAACTATCGCTTATAGAAAAATCGAGTCTTCATACTACATATACTCGGGGTTTAGCATATCGCCATTTATTGTCATTATTTAAGGGCGTTGAGTGTATATATATTCTTTGAAAAATGTCATAATACATAATTAATTATCGATGATTAAATATAATATTTTGAAAGATGCGATTCTATACTTCGAAGAAAAGTATGACAGTACAAGATCTATAAGACCAGCAACTCTTTCTAAAATGTTAATAGATCTATTATATAAATAACTGCATTGCTTTAGTTCAAAAATATATTATTATTTTCCACAGGGAACATAATTAATTAAAAATATAATTGTCCAAAAGCAACAAATATAAAATAAGAATGTATTCTGGCAAATATTTTATGCTAAGCCGCTCTCCTTCATAAGTTGAACTAGTGTGGTTCCCATTTTAGCTGGAGATGAAGTCACAGCAACACCAGCCTGGAAAAAGATTGAAAAAAAATAAAAAAATAACGATGAATATCAGTAATGCAATAAATTTTAAACAACTTACAGCTTCTAAAGCAGCGATTTTAGTTTGTGCCGTTCCCTTACCACCAGATATGATAGCACCCGCATGCCCCATTCTTCTACCAGGAGGAGCAGTGACTCCGGCAATAAATGATACAACAGGCTTCTGATTAGCACCAGAGTTATGTTCTTGAAGATAATCTGCGGCCTTTTCTTCGGCAGCACCACCGATTTCTCCTATCATGATAATTCCTTTTGTTTTGGGATCCTTGAGGAAAATGTCAAGACAGTCAATGAAATTTGTTCCATTGAAAGGATCTCCTCCAATTCCAATACAAAGAGTTTGTCCTAAACCCACTTGAGTGGTTTGATGAACAGCTTCATAAGTTAAGGTTCCAGATCTGGAAACAACACCAATGCAACCCTCTTGATGGATGTGTCCAGGCATGATTCCAATTTTACACTAGATGTGGGATTAAAGGTATTTTAGTGAGTATTAGTGACAAAGAAAAAAATTAAGATTATAAAACAAGGCAAGAACTTAGGAAAGGCCAGAGGTATATTGTGATTAGTTGTTATTAAAACAGATTATTCAATAATATTTAAACAAACACAAGAAGTTATATTTTTTATTCATTTGTAAAGAAGAGTCTTGGATACATGTATTAAGGCTCATTTACACCTATTTAAGCATCATGTTGTAATTTTTAGAAATATTCCGACATTGTTATTGTAAAGATTATCTTCATTTTGATTAAATTAAATACTTAAATCTTTTACGAAATAGAAAACTTTATGATAATATTTATATTTTTAAAAGGAAAGATTGTTTGCCAATTTTACAAATCAAATTGAGGTTCTGAAAATTATATATGCCCCTAAAAGGGCTACAAAAAATTAGAATACTGCACTTAAAATGCGATTCCTGTTTCATTTCTAATTGGAAAATATATGTATACCTTGTTTGGTGCTATGATTCCAGGACAGTTAGGTCCAATCAACCTGGATTTACTTTGTTGAATAAGTGCATCCTTAACTCTCACCATGTCTTGTTGTGGAATGCCTTCAGTAATACAGACAATGAGCCCTATTTCTGCTTCAACTGCTTCTAAAATAGCCGCAGCAGCTCCTGGTGGAGGAACGTATATCACAGTTGCATCGGCGTTTGTCTTTTGCACCGCCTATTTGTTAATGAGTGGTAAGGAGAAGGGGAAAACATGCGGATATTAGTATACAGATCATTCATAAGTCATGGAATATGAACAAATTAATTAATTAAAAACTATGCATATCAAATTAAAAAGATAAGTCCACTCTTGTAAAAGAAAACGGAAAAATATTCTAAAATAAGGGGTATCAATCATTGTTATCTATCTCCCATCCAAACCTTGTTTGGCGCAATAATACCAGGGCAGTTTGGACCAATAAGTTTAGACTTATCCTGATTCTTGAGCTTACGAATCACTTTAACCATATCATGTTGAGGTACACCTTCGGTAATGCAAACAATCAATGGAACTTCAGCATCGATAGCTTCAAGAATAGCTGCAGCTGCCCCCGGAGGAGGGACATAAATAACAGTAGCATCAGCTTTAACTTCAGTCATTGCCTAAATTCAAATGTTAATTACTCATTTGGAACTTGTGGTCATCAAACATTAAGGTTATGGATCATCAGACAAAATTATTACTTTTTCCAATATATTTGTATATATAAGTATATAAATTTCCCCAAAATTAATTAAGAGTCCATGGAAGTGAGTGTAATTAACTATAAATTCAAGACATCCTAACCTCTTTCACGGATCCAAAGACAGGGAGTCCCAAATGTGTTTGTCCTGCCTTCTTGGGTGAGACACCTCCTACCATATTGGTACCATAATCAATGGCTTGTTGTGAGTGGAATGTTCCTTGCTTTCCCGTGAAACCCTGACAAATGACTTTGCTATCCTTGGTAAGCATCATATTCATATTGGTTTTGGAGTAGCAGGAACGAACTCCATTGATGCTCCCGGGAACTGAAATTAAAAATATTCATGGTTTTTTAATCATTTATAGATTTTGAGAGGGATGGAGTGAGTATCCATTGTTGCTCTTGGGCCACTCATATAACAAGAAAATAAATCCTTAAAATAAAATAAATGCTTGACACGACCCTACAGTTTTTAGTAAGTAATATTTTTTGGCAACAGTACACACTCTAACCTTGAACTATGTAATACATATATTATAATTAATACGGTATACCAACATAGGAGACAATACAAATTCATGACGTAAAAACTTTAGCTCATTAATTTGAACTCAGTGGGAATCTCATCAAAAGTAGTAGATGAATAAGTAAGATATGTACAGTCCATCTGTATCCTAATACAGACACCTAATCATGCCCCCAAATTTACAACATCAACAACTATAAAAATCTAGATAATTTAGAAGTTGAGAATCTATGGAGTTCCAACATGAAAATGAAGGAGCCAAAGCCCTCAATTTTATTAATTATAAATGTCGTTAGAAAAAAAAAAGGATAAAAAAACCACTAACTCAAGTAATATGCACATTAAAAGGACTCAATTACCAGAAAAACGTTGAAAAATTCGGAAAGAAGCGGCCATGATGTAAAGTGGTTGTTCCAACACAAGTATTACTGCAATGCGATCCACTAAGAGGGAAACTCAGGAAGGTAAGATGGGAAGTGTCAGCAGTAATAGGATCTCTCCATTCACGACTCCTCCTGCAGCTGTTGCTGCTGATATTTTAGTGACGTCATAACACTAAAACATGAACACCAAAGGGATTGAGTGTTTCTACTTTTTGCCAATAAATTGTATATTTGCAACAAAAACAAATGAAGGGATGAAACAGAATTGCCGAGAATAGGTATTTAATATCTTCATGCAGTTTGATAATAATAGCATTAGGATTATACATTTAAATTTTTTTCATTTACTATCCTGGTGGTAGAAAATAAAAGCTTATCAGCTTGATAAAATTAAGGCCAAAGTAAGCACTATATTTATAGGGGAAGAGGGCATGTATTTTGATTTTCAGAAAATAGATAACTTGACACATATACAATCAAGTCAAGCATTAGAGATGTGAAAAGGATCGAAATCTTTCATAACCCATCTACTTTTATCTGAGAGTTTTCTTAATAGGTTCAATAGAGACCTTCACTTACCATGGGGGTTCCACCTCATAGTATACTTTCCTTTGTCATTTTAGTCACAAGCGTTGACTGGCTCTCATCTTCTTAGTTCAAGTCATATAAAATAGTCTGTCTTTCTATTTAGTATTTAGTGATTCAGAACCATAGAGAATGCATAGAACAACGAAGTTTTTATTGAGAAGGTTATTATGAGCGATCATATGTATATATATTTGTAAAGTACTGATTTAACCTTTTTATAAGTATAAATAGTTTTGTAATCTATGTATATACCAGAGTAGGTTTTTGTTTTACTAAAAATATAGATGTTGTTCCTATAAATAACCCTTGTCTTATTCCTCCACGCCTTTCCTTCTCCTCATTTCTCCCGTTCGTCATGGATCCCTCCTTTTAATAAATAATTGGTACCTCGGCAACCTTCGTCAATACGCAACATATCATAGCCAAATAAAAATTTATACAGAGCATTTATATGTGATGTCAGAATTGTTGATATCGTCCAACTATTTGATCTCAAAATCAGACCAATAAATTAAGAGACTTAAATCCTACAGTCTGTCAATAAAATATATATCTATTGCCTAGTTTTATTACATATCTGACCCTAAAATGTATTTAAAATAGGTTAACACATCGTTATACAATTTACATAGTGTACATAAAAATTAATATATTTTTCTCTAATTATCCTACTCTTATCGTCCCTAATGGATCAAAAAATATATATAACTGTAGAACCCTGGCCACTTCATAGAGGTTTGCAATGCTCTATAGAGTGTTTTCACCGACATCATAAATTGCAGCATAATTGAAGTAAACGCAATCCTGATTAAATTTTATAAAATGGATTTAAGAATTAAAAAATATTACGGAAGTTTGTCTATTTTATGTAGTAATGTACTTGTCATTTTCATCATTACAAGTATTTTTTAATAGTATATTTTAAATTGTTAAATGTATACACCACAATATTAGGTGTATTTTTTGAATAAATGATAAGACAAAAATACAATTAAAAAATTAAATAAAAACACTGCAATTATTTATTGCATACATATGCCAGGAGTTGATTTTTATAGGCTAATACTTTTCTGCCAATGATTTAATATATACATATATTTTATTAAATATTATTACATAAACTATAATTTTAGAAGATTTTATTAACTTTTCCGAATATGGCTTGTTGAGTTATTATGTAGAGTAATAGTAATTCAATGCCTTCGCAAACTAATCCTTTTACAAAAATACTATATAGGATATGCTATTAAAAGTATTTTGGTTAGAGGCTATCTCCCATCAGTTAGTTAAGCAGTCATTGGATGACTATTTAAATACATTTTTGAACAATACAAATAACCTAAATTACAATTACACGTGGTAATATCTTATCACATCCAAATCTAGGTGTGGCCTCGTTATTATGGGAGCCGTCATTGCCATTGTTGATACTTCATGTATCACATCATCTGGAGAGGCTAAAAAATCAATTTCTTTTTCCAATGAAAATTGAGCTTCCACGGCATAGTTATGATCGAGTTTCTGTTTTAACTCAGAGGTTATGGTAGGAACAGCATCGGGCTTTAGATACTTTTTGGCTTTTGCTGATGTTCTTGGATAAAACATTTCTTGTTCAAAATGTTTTTCACATACTGCAGAATGAACGGAAGGTTTCCAATTAGGAAGGTAGTTAAGATTTGATATCCATTTCGATCTTCTTGCGACTTCTTTTGGATTTTTGGGAATGGGAAATTTAAAAAAGTAAACGTATCCTTGAAGTTTTTGGAACTTTGACTCTGTTCTATTTTTGCATCCTCGGACGGTACAATGACCCATTATTTTGGTTCAATATAAATTGACAACTGAATTACTTTCCAGCAAATTCCTAGGTAGAATACAATTTTCAACCACTCCGAATTAACTTTAATTTCCACGAGTAAATGACTTACTTAAAGTATCTACGCCATTAAAAAAATACATAAGTGACGACAAAATGAAAAACGACATCTTGCGAACAAATATAAAAACGCTGCACCATTGGATCTCCTCAAGAAAGCAGGCGCTTACAACGTAGCTATGAACTACTGATGTAAAGCGAGTGTATTTTTTAGCTGGGACGGATTTTTGTAGTCGGTAAACTGAAGAATGTCAGATGTCATTATTATTTAATTCCCAAGTTGTGAGCTTCTTGTCCTAATAGATTCAATTATATTCTATACCTGATTAAGCATTATTGTAAGTTAATTTAAAACTTACAAAACAAGGAAACCGAAAGTAATCGTGGTAACCCTGACAATTTGAAGAGTGTATGGGAGGGGAGAGCAGCTTAGCTGTCTTGATGTTTCATTACATTTGCTGTTAACAGCTCTGAGAGAGTTGGGATGGAAGTAAGCACTAATACCACCCCTTATATTATAGGTAGAACAAAGGACTACTAGAAATTCTTTGGTAGAATTAAATGACTCAAGAGTCCTTCAGGAAGAACATAGGAAGTAATTACTCCTTTATTCAAATCTGAGTCCAACTATGACTTACAAGTTTGAAGTTACAAATATAACTCCCCAAAAATTCATTAGTGTTACTCTGCTTCTTTCATAATCACAATCAAATGTTCAATCCGACTCTATTTCTATCAATTATGTATAGGTAGGTATAGTTTCACTATGATATGAACTATTCAGTATTAACCCTCTGTCTGCATCAAGGATGAAAAGCTTGTCAAATGTTCAAATAAGATGAAAATGACCCTGCGTGGATCATTGGTGTTTTGTCCTATAATGGTAATGCTCTGAACAAAGGCACAGAGAGAGTTGATTCTATGGATTAACAATCTGCTGTTTATCTTAAATATTATATATTATTTTTTCTTAATTGCAAAATTGTTATTGGCAAGAATCGGATTCAATATTATGAAGAACATCAAAAATAACTTCATTGCCTTTGTCAAGACTAACAAAATTATAAACACGTTATTTAAATTTATCTTCATGTCACAACATATTTACCAGAGTTTGATAAAAACATAAATGATATTTTTTACTGTACTAGTAAAAAATAGATCTTATCAAGGTATATATACCTTAGATCTTATGTTAATTTAATAGTCTATAATCTTCCTTTATGCATGATATGTATATTGATATATAAAAAAGGTTTCCATATATTCCGCTCATTACATATATTTCCGAACAAATATTTTAATTGTGGTTATTCAAAGACACTTCTCATTTTTCCATGGAAAAACATATAATTTAAAAAAAAAAAAAATAAAGATCCATGTAAAAAGAATATTATATATTATTATTTTTTTAAATTCATTAATATTTTATATTTATGTAATATCTTTTAAAGGGTATGTAAATTGATTAAATATTCTTTAATCTCTAATAATTGAGGTATTTTGAGTTCAGAAAATTTATCTAGTTTTTTGACATGCCATTTCTGTAATCATTATTTATATGTCCTAAAAAGCGGGAGCGGCTTTTTGCAATTGTCAATCAATATGAATTATAATACTACAAACTAGCAATATAATATAGATTATTTTTTCTTTCCGGGGGAGAAAACATATCATAATTCATAACACAAGGGAATAATTTTAGAGGGTCAAAATTTTCACAAATGAAATTAAGCTAAGAGTATAATTTATCTTTGATCTCAAACCAAAACTGATCTCAGTTTTTTTCTGGGTCGTCAGGTTTCAGAAATATTTGAGATTATAGTTAATCAAGACTATTATCGTTGAGATACATTTTTTCAAGACAGTCACTAAATTGAAGTACGACATAAAAATGTATTTTATGATTAAAAGTGTTTTTATTCATTCTGTATCCTCTTCTGAACTGGACATATTTCCATTTTTAGGCTGGAAAAGGATTAAAAAATGACACTCTTCTTGAGACCATTATTACTTATTCATCATTCATAGTGATAAGAAGTAACAAAGCTCATATTATAGAAAAATATTTTATCTTTTATTTTAAGAAATACCTATTAAAAAAAATAAGGATTTCCAGGGACTTTAGGTCGATTTGGTATTATTTGAGAGATCCCATTTTTTAGGGGTGTATACAAGCAAATATGCAACATTATTTTATATTGTTTACGATTTCAATGTCCGGATAATGACGTCATACCCCGTAATAAACATATCCATCACATAACTGATAATATTGAGGTTGGTTACAAACCAAAAAGGTGCCACCATCAAATTGGCATACTTACTTTTAGAGGTTTTTCATATCTTTTTTATTTTTTAAATTAAATATTTTTCTATCGTAAATTACTCTGCCAAATTTAATTATTTTCTTGTTTTTTTAAGCTAACTATTCTTCATGAACCGAGCTACGACTCTGTCTAAATTATTTTTTTAAATAGCTCTAACAAAATTGACTTTTTAAAATTCGTTTTTTTAAAGTTAATTTTTGTCAACTTTTAGATATGTCCAGTAAAATAAGGATATGATTTAGTATACTTTAGGTATTTTTCTATCAAGTAGCAAAATTTTATGAAATCCTTCCAGCTAACATGGACATTATTGCACTTCTAAAATGTTGTTTCGTAATCACAAATTTATCAGGCTACAAGACATAGAAAACGTATTTTTATATAAAGCTACGAATACATTTTTATGTCAGCTAAAACTTTTTATAAAAAAAAGATAGTTTAAATAGCTTTATACATTCAAACTTACCTTTTTAAAATTTGTCTTCTAAAAAAGGTTAATTTTCGTCAACTTTGAGACATCTCCGGTTAATTACATGTAGGATCTGGAAAAATTTAGGGCTTTGTCTATAAACTGCCAAAATTTTGTAAAATTCTTTGTGCTGAAGTTGATAGATATTATAGGGCTTGCAAAAATTTGATTTTTAATAACATATTCAGTTTTATGGCTACTAGACATAGAAAATATATTTGTCTATGGCTACGAATAATTTTTTTGTCATCTACAACTCCTTTTTTTAGAAAATAAATCATTTTAAACAGCTCTAATACATTCAAAATTGAAAATTCACTTTTTAAATTTGTGTTTTATAAAAGATTAATTTTCGTCAATTTCCAAACATTTCTGGTCAACAACGGGCAAAAGTCAGTAAACTTTATTTTTTTATCAACAAGTGGTATAATTTTATAAAATTATGTCCATTGATATGGACATTATGGGACTGGTGAAATTTTGTTTCCTAAGCACAATGACTGATAAACAAAATATGAAAAAGACGATCTAATGTCTTGTATAAAAAAAAACTTTCAATGGAAAGTGTGATGTCATACTATAAGGAAGTGTGTTCGTATGTTATATTTTTTTAATTGTAATTTAAAATTGTTATTCCCCACTGTATTTTATATATTTATGTTGAATAAAATAATATATTTATTAATTTATAAATTATAACCTCTTTCATTTAATGAATTGTTGTGTTTGAATATAAATAGTAAAATAAATACAAATAGATGGGGCTGGCTATAGGATGGGGCATCTAGCTATATAAACATAAAATTCAAAAGAAGAAGTGACGTCATTTTTTGAGGAGGTATGAGAAGAAAATTCAATTTTTAGCTTAGAAAAAGTGCAATAACTTAGTGCTGACCTAAAAAATAAGTCATTTATGTGTCAACCAAATTCTACACTTAATATTTATATACATCGCAGGAACCTATTTAAAGTCTTTATTATTTCTATCCTGGAATCTCCTTTCCTAATGAAGGAGTCCACTATACTCTTTTATGAAGTCTTGTAGTTTTTCTCGGATGAATTTTTATCCCGTCTTCCCTCGTAGAATGCGTTGTTCCAAATAAGACTATGATCATCTTTTGAGATGTATGATCAAGTTAGAAGTATTTTCCTTTGATCCTAATTCTCGGAGAATATAAAAGTCCACTTCTTTAGGTATTCATGAATGAAGAATGAACTTAGGCTTTCTAAATAGTCAAAGTATAATTACATTTAAATTTCAAGTTGTTGTATAGTTTAGTTTATGGCTATATAATAATTAAGAAATTAGTAAAAATATATAACATCTAGAGCATTTCATCTGAATCTGTAAGTAAGTGGAACCCGTCATAGTTTCAACTGTTGAATATATTCATTGTACTATATGAATGGATAGATAATAGATTCCCACCAAAGTAAAAAGTCGACTCTACTGTATTGTGATGCATAGTTTTCTTCTTCAGCTATTTTCATCCTGTTAACTCCTGTAGATATTGGAATTCGATCATCTCTTGTTGAGAATAAGGTATCTTTTGTCCAAATTCATTAAGAAATTTTCGTCTTTAATTAATGAAGAACAATCCAAGGAAGCAGCTTTTTGCATTTGGCAACTCTTATTACAAGAAACTAGTAATAGAAGCTGTCATCATTATTATTTTGCTCTGGAGGAGGAAACATATCACAATTCATTGTCATATAAAAATAAGGAACCTGTAACTACTAACTAAGTATTTATTATTTTAATAAGTTTTAGAAACGTGTAAGGCTGTGTCGTGATGAAGTTTTAGATACATTAATTATTAATATTAAATCCTTGATTGCTGATAATAGTGGTAAAATGTATGGAGTTACAAAGAGGATTTGATGTTTTTAGAATGACGTCTTTGTAATTATGGAACTATAGTCATGAATACGTTCAAACTAGAGCAACACATTAAAAATTGAATTTAGTAGAGGAATTTAGTATTGTATACAAGTCACATAATTAATTCCAATTCTGAACATTCTAATTTAATTAGTGATATAACCAAGATCCTTATCTTCTGCGATATTCAACTCCATATCGTGAATCATCCAAATTTTGTTAAATTCATGGAAATTTACTCTAGAAAAGTAATTCCCTCTCGGTTCTCCATCACCAACTCATTGGAGTCTCAAAGTAAAGAAGTGTTATCCAAGATAAAGAAAGCTCCAAAGAACTTGAAGGGAAGAGTATATTTCTTGCATTGGACGAAACTACAGAGACTTGACAGCGATCCATGACTGCAGTGTTGGTTGGTCCTTTAGATGGTTAATTTTGGGCCGCTCTTATTTCATTAATCGTCATTAAAACGATTAAAAGTATTCCTGTAGAAAGTATCAGCAACGTTCTTGGTTCCGATTTCAG
Source organism: Lepeophtheirus salmonis (assembly GCF_016086655.4). NCBI lineage: Eukaryota > Metazoa > Arthropoda > Copepoda > Siphonostomatoida > Caligidae > Lepeophtheirus > Lepeophtheirus salmonis. The sequence continues at coordinate 32,700,693 of NC_052132.2, forward strand.
AGGCGAAAGACTCGAGGTTTTCATTACCGATGAAGCATCATATTGAATTAAAGCAGCCAAAAACCTTAAACAACATTTTCCAATGTCACTTGTCTAGTTTATGATCGTAACAGAATAGTGGGAGTAATAATATTTCTTAGTATTAATATCAATACATCAAATTGAGAAAATTGGTTCCTGAAAACGTCATTCACGATAGCGAATTTTTTAAATACAAAAACACTCCTATCCTTAACTGTGATTTTAATATAGTTTTCAGTGTTATGTCGGACATAAAACAAGCGAAAAGGTTCTGTTTGACGGAAAATCACGTCAAGGATATTATGATAATGAAATGGAACATTGAATTATTAAACATTGGAGATTTACTAAGAAGATAGTTAAATTATCTAATAAATCATACAAGTCATATTAATGTGTACTTAATTTTTATTTATTTAATTTATTACATTAGTAGGTACTTATGTTTGGGTATTAGAACCGTTGTCTACGATGATGGATGAAAGTTTGGTCGTTATAGACGCTGAAAGCTGTAATATGTATTTAATATTTCAAATTAAAGTAATAATCTTAAATTATATATTAATATTACTACATTTAGAACTTATGGATACTTCATAGAAAATATATTTGTTTGATTTGATAATCATATTCTTGACGTAAACTTCCGTCAGACGCAACTTTTTTTTTTGTAGATATTATGTCCGACATGCCACTGAAAATCCTTTCGGAGTCAAAGTGTGTTTTTGTATTTAAAAAACTCGCTATCGTTATTAATGATTTCAGGTGGCCATTTTCTCTATTTAATGTTTCACTTGTCTTTCTCTATTCCCTCCTGACATTTAGTTTTGAAATCTTCAAGATGAATATCTTGGCATATATTTTTAACTATAAGTACAATTGAGAGTAGCGGCAATCTCTCTTTCAATGCTTTAAGAGTTACCTGGATTGGATTCAAATTTTGTTGAATAAACATAATTTTTGACAAGAGTTGATCATTTTTCAATATTTATTTTTCTTTTTAGATTGCATCTTTGTTTTCATCTATAATATTAATATATTCTTTGACTGAATTGTTGTCTTTGGCGTAATAGGGAATTGTTTTATATCACCTGAATTCTAAAAAAAAAAATTCACTAAAAAGATGATGGTGTTTGTATTTTAGAAGTAATCAGGCTAGAATGTATATATTCTGTTAATACTAAAAGTCTAACAGCTGATAAACAATATGATTGGAATTTTTTTTAAGGTGTTCGGCTGGTTTAATGCAATACCCTGCTCCATTGGTAATGAAAACCATAACTATTTTGTCTGTGAAATTGGAAGCAAAAACGTTGCAGCCACATACGTAATCATTGTACACCTTCCAAATTAATTAAATAAGGACGACACAAAAAATGAACATATTAAGGAATGACCACCACTGCAGTCATGGATCTCCGCCGAGTCTGTTGTTTCTTCTAATTCAATAAATATATCGTTATCCTCAAATTCTTAATGGATCTTCGATAAAACTTCCTAACTTCGAGACTCCAATTACTCATTATTGGAGAAGCGAGAGTAACTCCATTGTTTTCCATTGTAAAGTTATAGGAAATCAACAAAATTTGGGAAATTTTCGAAATGGAGTGGAATATTGCAGAAGATAAGGATCTTGGTTATATCACTAATTAAATTAAATTTTTTAGAATTGGAATTATTTATGTGACTTGTATACAGTTCCAAATTCCTCAAGTGAATCCGGTTTTTAATGTGCTTTTCTACTGTAAACTAAATCAAAACTTTGATCACAAAAACGCCATGCCAAAAACCTAGAAGAATCTTCTGAACTCAATATATATTTATATAAAATATCAGCTATTAAAGAATACATAGAAATTAAATACCCTTTAAAAGATATTATATAAAAATAAAATATTAATGAATTTTGCAATAAAATAATATTAATTCTTTTTACATGCATTTTTATTTTAAACAAATTATATTTTCTTCAATGGAAAAAATAATATTGGACTTGTAGGTAAAATGATAAGTCTCTCTGAATGAAAACAATTGAAATTTTCTTTTGGAAATATATAAAATACGCACATTATATAGAAACCTTTGATTTGTTGGTCTCAGCGATGACAATGGAAGTGATTCTTGGTGTTCTTCATAATATTGAATCCGATTCTTGGCAATAAGAATATTGCAATTAAAAAGAAATAACAATGGTTAACAAAACATTTTTTTCTTCTTGCATAGACTTTGATAACGGATTATAATAGAATTTGTGCTGTTGATTCCGAATATATGATATGATTTGCCCTATATCCTCAAGTTTTGTTCAATCTGATATTTAATATTATTGGATGTTTATGTCACAGTAGAGATTGAAATCCAGTAGAATCGTTGATTTTCCTAGTAGAGATCATGATCCTATTTTCTCCTAAGATAAATTACAATTTTACTAAGGTGATAGTAGTATTGAATATTTGAAGAGGTTGTGTGTTTTCTAAAATATGACGCAAATTCATACCCTTTAATTTACCTATTATATAATTATAGTTAATAGTAAATCGTTTAGGTTTAGAATTTTAACATAAATAAGCTTAATATAAATAAAATCTTTTTCATGTTTAAGATAGCGTATTATTGCTAGTAATAGTGAATCATTTACATCATATTTGCCGCTTGCATGAATGATTCCTTCGTTTATACCGCAAGTTTTCCATATATAGAATATATCACTTAACCTCAATCAAATATATCAATCCACTTTGACATTTTTATTAAGTTATTGCCAATATATTAAAGTGAAGAAAAATATATTTGTGTATTGCTCGGGAGTTCATTAGTTTGCTACTTTGAGTACACTCTAATTTGCACACACGAACAATTGCAAAGGCGCCAACCCATCAACTGAACTATTTTAACAAAATAATTTATTCATTAAAATAACTGAATTCATCAAATTAACTTAATCTTTTACAGATTATTCGTATTTGGTACATTTAGGTAGTAGTTCACTTAAGTCTACTCTTAACTATTGAATGAAAAAAATCTTCCACATCCGCTTCCCTGAGTATCATAAATCCCATATAATATCCAAAAATACGGGCATGCAGGTTTTCTTAACTAAAAATCATTAATAATATGATACTAAAATGAACGCTTATATTAAAATTGGATTAACTAGAGGACAATTTAAAGATGTTATATCATTATTTATCCAATATGGAAGTTTTAGGATATAAACAATATTAAACTGAGTCAGCTTGTATTCTTTAATACCAATTTGGATTAAATGCAGTTTGATACAAATGAATACCGTAGTGTTGTAGTCAATGATGCATCATATTTTTAAATGTATATTTTAATTATATTAAATAAATTTATATCGAATACTTTACAATTTAATCTTTAAGAATTGGCTATATTGATTCAATATAAGTTTTTTAAATATCAGTTTGAATCATTTTTTTTTTCTGGATATTGGGAGTTGAATAAAAATGAAGTGGAATCAATAAATGATTCTGAATCATGCCCCAAGTTTGATATTTTATAAAATTGTTTATATTGAGCGATTTACTTATACAGATTTAACACAGCTTCTTTTAATATGTAGAAGTAAAGGTTGAATATATCACTATTTACTGTGTTATAAAATAGAAAGATGTTTCTGACAGCCTATCCTGGTATATTATGCAATGCACCTTCACAAATACTTATTTGGTTCGATTTGGAGTGTCAGTACAGGGTTTGTAATCGTTTATGTTTCCGAAATAGTTCTCTGTGCAACAATTTGTTTTTCCTCGAAATGGAAATTGAGGATTATATTCGTTTGTACAACTTAACTAATATTAAATTCAATTTGACAAATTTCATTTTCAAATTGCTAGGTAGGTCTCAGAAACGGTTTTCAAGACTGAAACTTTTCAAACATCTTTTTTCATCCATACACAATAGATCATCCAATTAATTATAAGATTCCCTAGTGCACATGTTAATATAATTAAAGTTTATATAAAATCTTGACTTTAAGTATTTGTTTATCTTTTATATTTACAAAAACAAGAACTCATATAATCTTTTTCGATTCGCTCTTTCAGAAGGAAGTTCATTATAATTTCTTAATTAACGATGTCCAATGTCCATCCTAGGCATTGACTTTCTGAGTTTGAATTTGACTGTGAAATAAAAATTATAGTTATTATTATATTAGTAAATTATATTTCAGCCTTAAACCTCAAAATGTGAAGATCTCCTTATCCTATTCAATCCTCAACTTTATACAAGTGAATCCATATTGTATGTAACGTATTCGTTAGACCACTCTTTTTTTTTGCTCGACATAGTTAGTAAGAATGTATTCAAATATTAAAAGAAAATAACAAATGACGTACAATCACTACAGCCACAAGTTGACTCACCAAGTTCCCTGCAGCACAGATATCAAAGCTTTGCAATGTGGCTTGCTCACTTGAAGATAATGATCGACAAGCGGAGCGTAACGTCAAAAATAACACGAATGGGCTGTATTAATTTTGTGTTACACATGTTTACTGAGCAACTAAATATTTGTGGAATGTATTCGTGATTCCTTCCCCCTTGTTCTCTTCTCTTATTTTCTTGTATATATACTGATGTGTCAAGTACAGTCTTTTACATCGTTTTAAGTATAAATAGTCGTGTATTTTATGTATGTATTAGAGTAGATTTTTGTATTTATAAGAATACAGATGTTCTTATAAATAAGTATTATTTTATTCCTCCACGTCTTTCCTCTCCTCATTTCTCTCGGTCGTCCTGGATCTCTCCTCCTTATAAATAATTGGAACCTCATCCCCTTCGTCAAGACGCAACAATTTGTAATTTAACATGGAGAAGATATTTATTTGAATCTCACAGCAGGGCACCCCAGTTGTTTTTTCTTATTGGTATCTCCCACGCTGAGTGATGCAACGTAGTTCCAGCACACTTCCACTGAAAATTGGTCGCCTCCAGTCGATAGTCGCGTCAGTGGATGCAGAGGGCTTGCCAAACACCTGAAAGTGTATCACCGAATCCCTGGGGTTCGATCGAACCCACGTTAAGAACCATTGCTTTTAGTTTATACAATCAATACCAGTAAAACTCTTATTGGATGTTTTGTTACTCTCATTTGGATTTATTAAAAGTTGGGGATTATTAAATATTCAAAAAATTATCATTATGCCAAAATGCATTTAAATTCACTTTAAAACCCCCATGCAAGAAAAATTGTGCTGGCCAGTGTAATTTATAATATTTAACAATTTTACGATATAGCAATTAACCCTTCCATTTTTAATGATATTAACAAAATTATTTAATAAAAACGTGTCGATGATTTGGGATTTGATAGATAAACAGCAGATTGTTAGTCCATAGAATCAACTCTCTCCGTGCCTTTGTTCAGAGCATTACGATTATAGGACAGAACACCAAAGATCCACGCAGGGGCATTTTTATCTTATTTGAACATTTGACAAGCTTTTCATCCTTGATGCAGACAAAGGGTTAATACTGAATAGTTCATATCATAGTGAAACTATATCTAACTATACACAATTGATAGAAACGGAGTCGGATTGAACATTTGATTGTGATTATGAAAGAAACAGAGTAACACTAATGAATTTTTGCGGAGTTATATTTGTAACTTCAAACTTGTAAGTCATAGTTGGACTCAGATTTGAATTAAGGATATACATTGGAGTAATTATTGCCTATGTTCTTTCTATCAGTGCCTTAGAATAGTGATTACATGTCCCCATACTAGACACCCATAGGAGATGATAGGTCTGATCATAGCTTCATACAACCAGAGAACCTTGTCTGAGGTAAGTCCGAATGTTTTTCAAGTGGATTGCTTTGCCCATAATCCATATCCGAAAACACTTGGTGGGATTTTTTTTTCAAGTGCTCTGTCTAGGTGAGTCCTTGATCAGAAGTCACACCTAGGTACTCTATATGTGCGGCATATTCCATCACTATGTCATCCATTTCTAATAGTGGATGTATTTTGATCTAAGTTTATAGACTTTCGAACAGACTATAGCGCTTGATTTTGAGTGGTTAAATGTAAGACCATTATCTTTTCCCCATTCAATAACAGTATTGATTACCCTTTGCTTGCATTGATAAGGGTGCGGGAAAGTTATCCAGTACTTAAAAGGAGGATGTCGTCTGTGTAGCCAACGACATTGAGTGCTCATTTTTTAAATTTATCAAGTACATAAGCTATCCATAATCATATTCCAAATGTCCGGTGATATAATGTCTCCTTGTGGGCTCCCACGGGTTGGATTGGCACCAACTTCTTCGCCTTAAACTTGGCTGTGACCGTACGGGTACTGAGTAGATTTTTGTACCAGGATCTAATACACTCTAGAATACCGAGTTTTTCTATTGCTGTATCAGCTGAATGAAATTGTATATAATCAAATGCACCGGGGCAATCAAAACTGACAACAAGTGTGGATTATTGTTCATAGATTGATTTTTCTATGGTATCGGTCACTTGTGAAAAACTCGTCTCAGTTGATAAACTCCTTGTATAGGCTTGTTGTGAGTGGAGTATTGGAATGACTTTTTCAATTTCCCAGTATAAAATCCGCTCAAGTTGAGAAGAGTAATCGGTCAGAAGGATTTGGTCAGGCTATAAATCTTTTTTAACCTGTGTTGGCAGAAAACTTACTTTTATTTCTCTGCAGCACCTTGGTGCATAACCAGTGATGAGGATGCCTTTATAAATTTCTGAGATATAGGGGACGATGATGTCCCCAAATTGTTGCATTACAACTGGTTTCAGTTGTTATGCAACAATTTGTTAAAATAATTTACTTGCATGAATGTTCCAGAATACTTACTGAGTCTACATTGTGGGAAATGATTTTTCAAGAGTATTTTTAGTGATTTAGTTTTTAGCTCTGAAAAATACTAATAGAGTTGAACGTCATTTCTTGAAATCTTATAAGTTGAGCCATATCTTTTGTACCTTCCACTTTGCTGTAGAAACTCTTCCATAATTCTCTCTGTTCTTTTCTAAGTGCATAACAATCATTGCAATAGGGTATTCATCTCTTTGGGAACTACACTGACGCTTTGGTTCGAGTTTGATGAGTTTATACCTTAAGCTAGCAAGATGTTTGGTCCACCAGGGGAATTGATTTTGCTCTGATAGTTTTTCTTTTTGGAGTTACTTTATGCTTAGATGTCCTCTTCTTAAAAGTTAAATAACAATTACGACAACTTTGAAATATTTAAAACACTACTCAGATTGATATCAACAACAATAAAACTTACGCGCTAAAAAATATTTGAATATTGAATTCTTGTTGTGTAGCATTAGCAAGGTTATAATAATATCGGTGAATCGGTTCTATCAGCTCCGGTTCTTGAACCAATAGAATTGGAACTGACAAATTCGAATCAAGATAGAAACCAGGACCGGGTAATATTGCCTATCGGTCACGCTTCAATAGAATTGGGAGATAATCATTTTGAGATGCAATATTCAATGTGTTGTATTAATAAATTATGATTTGCTAGCAAAGGATTACCCAGCGTTGCTTGGTCCAGGGGGAGAGAGGGAAATCACATTGACAATGTTCAATATTATTTCTTCTTAATGTTTAGACCTCATCGGCGCGGAAGAGTATTATGAATTTAAAAAGTTTATAAACTTCAAGACACATACCAAAATTGCAAGAAACTATTTTTTCATATTGTGAACATAGTCTGAACATAGTTGCCAATGGTGGACAGATCGTATACAGGCCCTTAGATTTGACCCAAGTGTGTCGTAGATTGTAAATCCTCTAAGAGCCAGACTTTTCGTTCTGCCATTAGTGAGATATGGCTCAGTTATTAGATATATTTGTCATGTTCTCAATTTGAGTTCCGAGTTTGCTACTTTAGAGTGTTGAGTGTTAATATACGATCAGCTAATCATCGTTATTTTTTGGGTGGTTTTTGTAGCTTGATCCATTTTTCCCCAGCACTATCAAAGAATGTTGTAACCTAGAATATGGGTTTATTCGATTTAATTATATTACAAGTAAGATGTAACTAACAAAACGTTACATATATAAATACTTTTATACACACGCACACAATATCAACCAGGTAAATATCAAATCACTTCAAACGACAGACATAATTATATAACCACAAAGAACTTTTCTTTTTTGGATTGTTTTTAGATAAATATCAAATCACTACAAACGACAGACATAATAATATCACCCAAAATAACTTTTCTTTTTTGGATTGTTTTTTCGGACTTTTCCCGTTTGGGTTTTTTAACATCCGTTGTTGGCTTCTTTGGGTCGTGATTGACTTTTTCCGTATTTGACGGTGCTATTGTTTGTTCTCTTGGCCCAATCATTATGGTTCTTAGTATAATACTTTAAGCATGGGAGACATGATGACTTGATAAATGCAATGGGTTTTTATGGTGTAAGGAGACCAGGCGGCGATATTTTTTGTATTATTGCACAAATGACAAAAAAAAAAAAAAAAAATTGAGACCATTCTACCTAAAGAATGAACAGTTGATGTGATATACTCCCTTGAATCTCGTACACCAGGCTTGAATTAAATTGTTGATTAGCCGTCATTTTGGAAACTGGTCCAACTATTAAAAATAAAATTCAGTGTTAGTAATACATATCAACAAATTAAATTTTTATCCACAATTCTTACATTTTATAAGATCATGTTATGTCAATACAGTACCTGTTGAATTGGCATAGGAGTGTTCAAGGATTATAGAACGTCTCGGTTCTGTCATTTTCAGATGAAGACTCTCCAACTTTTTTTGAAAAACTGTAGGTGGATACCGATTCTTTATCTGAGCTAAACTGCGATTTATCATGTGACTTCATGGAATTAAGTGTTTTTCTTGGTTTTCCTTCTTTATGTTGAATTATGTCCCTTGTAGGAAAAACCCAGGGAGCTATGACAAACTGATAATCTCGAGAACCACTAGTCACTTGATGTTCCAGATTTGACGATGCTGGAGGACAACGGGGCTTCACATCACTCATTGGGATCCGCTTGAGTTTCTGTTTCTGAGTTTGAGTTGTTACAATTTTCAGCACCCAGGCTATCGTAACATCCAGTCCATGGAATCTTCTATCTCTTCCTGGTGGGATCAATCGTGATAAAGTGTCAGGGAATAGAAGGCTCTTAGCACCAACGTATAGATACTTGCTAAGGTTTCTAGTGTTCTAGTTGTTCTTCTTCGCCACAGTGACGATGTAGTTTCTATCAAGCCCGAATTATGCCGTCTTACTCAATTTGGTCTAGTTGCGCCTTTATCTTTGGCAAAATACTATGGGGGACAGATCTGGGTGACAATTGTACCGATCTAGTGTCCAATGAAAGCTTCAAAGTAACTTTAATTGTTTTATGACTTATGAGCAAAATCTTAAATGGTGTTACTTTCAATTGTGTATAGTATGTTTAATTAAATACAGAGAAATATTTCGTAATTTGGCATTTAAAAAGTAACTTCCCACGTTTTTTAAACATACATTTGCAGAAAAAGATAATACAATACCGTTAAGAGAAATATAATCATTGAGGATTTAAAACCTTGCCATAGAGTTGCCCTCAATCATACTTACCGTCCTTAACCAAATTAGATAATTACATGAAGTGTGGAATAAATTTTTTATTGCCGTTCCTGTAGTAATTAAATATGTATTTACATTGTTATTTTAAATAACATCATTACTTGATACTCTGTAATTAATTTTATATTCCAACAAGCACATCACAACTTCACCAAAAATTAATATTAATTAATTAATATAATAACAAGAACAATCATTTGTTATACAAGGATCGAATAAAAAATATAATAATGGTTAAAATACATTAAATTAAAATATAACCATTTTTAAATAATACTTTTTATATATCGTATTATCTAAGTATCAAGATTGCCCAGTACAATGAAGGTAAAGAGAAACATAAAGGTGCGCGGAGCAAAAATAATTTTTAGGGATCTAATTATGTCTTATACCTCATACTAAAATAATTGTATACTCTCACCTATCAATGTCATTTTCTCATATATTTACCCCTTTTTGCGAAAAAAGGATAAATGTTTTCCAAAGATTATACACTTACCTCAATTTATTATTCTTGTAAAAAAATTTCTAATACGAATTTGAAAATGAAAATGATATATATTCTACTTTATTTTATATATTTTCTTAGTCTTCTATAAATAAAAACGTAAAAATACGACTATAAGTTATTGAATTAAGTTATTAATAAACTAGTTTAGCAACTTGTCTGTTTGTATTAATGAATGGACTTGGCAAAAATGATTTACTCTGCCAATGACTTACCCCCAAAAAGTTATGAAAATGGAAATAATATGCAATACTGCTGATCATTTAAGACTATCTAACAACACATTTACAGCCGTTGTTTTTGCCATGTTCAAAATCTGGCAGGGATGAGTCATATATTTTCATTGTATCTGCGTCAACTACTCATCGAAACAGGATGATCTCAAGATATAAAATTAATTAAACATACATGGCATTATTCATTCGAGATTCTCCTTCATATGCTGCACTACAGAGGGATATTAAAGTGAGGAGAGATTTTCATGGATCCAACCCGGATATCCTTAAGGAAAACTGTTCGGAGTGCTTGTGATTTCCAGCTCAACAGGAGAATACCAAGCTAATGCACCAATAGATCTATTAGAGGCATAAAAATTCACGTATAGGAGTACTGCCCTGGTTTTTGACACCACCTCCAGGAATAGTGAAATTCACAAGGGAGTCTCTAAGCTTATATAAAACCAATTAGGCATTAAGTTATTTTACCTAGCATCTAGACAGCAAAGTACTTAAGTTAGTTGTTGGCTTAGTTTCGGAAAAGTTGTTTAGGAAAGAACAGTTTCTAATGAATCTCTGTTTTAAACACTTCAAGGACCAATGGGGTAATTTGAATAAAGAAACCTCACATTTAAAAGATTATGTCTGAAAGGAAAAAGGGTAATTTAAAAAAAAAAAAAGATGGACACATCCCCAAGAGCTGATTATGAAAAAATGGCAGAACTCACTATAAATTCACTTCTCCTCTAGCTACTCACTGGAAGAGACCAGGCACAATTCATCAAGCACGATGGATAGCTATAAATATAGACTCCCATAGATGTTTTTATTGATGGAGGAAAGGAACTATGATAAAGATACAATGAAAAGGCTGGATAGGATTACTAAAATGCTTTCCAGCTGTTTTATACGCCGATGTGGATTACTCCATCATTTGCAGGGGATGCTACTGGAAATAACTTAAAATTTTTACAGACATGTTATTGATCCGAATAATTGAAAATGATTTAGCAGAGGTTGTCATGAAGAAGCTTCAACCTCACATGTGGTATTTGACACAGGAGTTTTTTCCGTTCGCTCTATTCAGCAATGTTTTAGATAATCATCAAAAGAAGAATATAGCCCTGAAATTATATTCGACTAAAAAAACCTGACAGCTTTAGAAAAGCCAGACCAACCTACATTTTAGATAATAACTAAAAAAACTAAATTAGATAATCTTATTGGTTAAGAATCGCATCTTTTTTAGCCATACTGAATATAGGGCCAGATTGGCTTCAAGAGTCTGTTGTATCATGGTCTAGAAATGAAGACTTCATGAAAGGAAAAAATGTTATACATAATATTCGTGTAGTGTATAGAGAGGAATAAAAATGATGACTGACTATGCGAACATAATAACTCAAAATCCCAAGTCGAGAGGTTATCTCCTTCAAGCTATAGAATTTAATAGGCAATGCTTTGATTGTTTGAAAAATAATGTCTTTTATAAATAAATGATAATACAAACAATCAATTTTTTTGTAATTTTTACGTTTTTATTTATAGAAGACTAAGATAGAATATATATCATTCTGATTTTCAAAATAGCATTAGAAAAATTGTTCATAAATAAGAACATTTGAAAATATTTATCCTTTTTTCTCAAAAAATGGCTAAATATATGAGAAAATGACATTGTATACAATTTTAGTACCGCAGTCCGCGCACCTTTAGGTTTCTCTTTACCTTCATTTCACTTGATAATTCTGATACTTAGATAATAAAATATATAAAAAGTATTATTTAAAAATGGTTATATTTTAATTTAATGTATTTTTTGGCATTCAATGGTGTGCTTTATCTAGACTTTTTGTCCAAAAACTACTCAAAATCATCAAAAAGGCATTTTGAAAAAAACTTTAAGGGCGATGAGGCAGGGACTTGGACATACTTAGATCCCCCAAAAAAGGATTTTCAAGCTCCTCACATCTTAAAGCATGGGGAAAATGCAGAAAGATATCAAAATTCAAAAAAAGTAAATTTTTTAAATAGATCTAAAGACATCAGGACATCTGTTTTGGGATTTCCCACAAGTAGTTCACTTAGTACACATGACTATTGAGCAATAATAATTGGAGATTGGCTTGTAATGTCATCATCAACAAATAAATTGCATTTTAAAATCGAAAAATGTCGAAGATGATGATGTTTTAGTATATATCCAATATTGAAATGTCCTTCATTTAAATATTAAAATCAGGTTTTCATCTACCCATACGATGAAATTGAAGAAATAGATGTCATAAAGATATGCGTAAATATCAATAACATTTAATAAAATTATTTTATTTGCCATGTGGTAAGTGGCAGCCTTTCTAAGTCTAACTGATTTGAAGAAGCAGAAAGTTTGAAGGTGTGAATTTTCCAGTTTTCAAACTTGTCATCAACAAATGTCTAGGATGATGACATTTTGATGTACGTTCTAAATTTAAATTCTCTTTATGTAGATATAAAAGCCAGGCTTAGTGATGTTTTAACAAATGATCATTTATCAATCCATACGATGGGTTTGAAGACATAAATGTCATGTTATTTGAAGGACTGATCGGAATACGCTAATACGAAAAACTTTAGGGACATTTCATTTAGAGGTATCTGTAGTTTTGGCTTCAAAAATAAATCCATTTTCATTGTCCCACTTTATAAGATATTGCAAGAAAGTTATTGATAGATTTTTCAAATTCATAAAAGGATTCTACGGAAAATAATAAGTCTACAAGTGTTCTATGGACTAAAATTTTTTTGGGAACCTATGATGTAAATGATTTTTAAAGGTACAAGGTTTTTTGTCATTGTTTTTAATCATTTTAATTATCATCAACGTTGAGAAATGTGAGTAGTTTTTTATATTCATTTTTGTGTATAACCATAGGATGTTGAAGTGAGAAAAACTATTTTAAATTTAAATGCAAATGATCTTTTTGTGGGATATTTAAAAAAAAAATCTTTTTTCTCCACGAGTATTAAGTTGCTTAAACATCTGATCAATAAGAAGTCCTCGTGACGTATAAAACGCCATTAATATGTACATCTTTTAAATCATAAATTTGATGACTTTTTCTTAAAGACATTACAAAAAATTTACACTGATAATGTTCTAGAGGGTTTAAACTATATTGGAATTGCAAAAATTCAAGAAATAGTCACAAAATACAGCATCATTTAATAACTTAAAATGAACTCCAAATTGGCTTCGACGTTTTGAGCCAAATAATGACCCTTCTAATTAATAGAGATTTTTTTTAAATGTAAGGAAGCTTGAACATTTTTCTATTCATTAGTCAAAAAAATGAAAAAATGATTGAGAGCATCATTTTATAATTTGTAGTCGTTAATGAATAGAGGATTTAATGAATTGCAGATTTCCGTGGCAGTTCGGGGGAAAAAATCAACCCTTCCAGTTGACAAAGAAAATTTTAAAAACACTTTTAACAAAGCTTGAATATTTATCTATTCATTAGTGGGAAAAATATAAAAATTGATTGACGGAATTCATTTTTATGAGATTAAGAAGTTTGTTGTCGCAAATAAATAATAAGACAATTTCTTTATCTTTAAATTGGCTTCGACGTTTTTGTCCAAAAATGACACTTTTAATCAATAGATAATTTTTTTAATGTAAGAAAGCTTAAACATTTTTCTATTCATCAGTTAAAAAATATATAAATTGATTGGGAGAACCATTTTTTATGAGAATTTGAAATATGTAGGCTCTAATAAATTATGAAAGGAGTTTCATGTTTATGTTATGCTCATTCTTTTCTGGTCACTGAACCTCGTACAGTTCACATCTAGGAAAGTATAGTTTTCGTAATTTAAACTAACAGTCCTGAATGTAGAAGGACATAATTTGAATGAGATAATAATAACAAATTATGTGCGTCATATTTAATGTTCAGTTCTTAGTACGTGCAATTCAAGGAGAAGACGGATCACATTTTCGACCACGAATCTCATTGAAGATTTTGATAATTGAGGTATTAATGGGAAGAAACACTGCATACACAACGTAAGAGCCCCTTTTCAAATTCATATTTTGACTTTTTTCCGACTTTGTAACATACCTACAAAGTATTGTTGATCAATCAATACCTCTTTTTAATCGGCTTTCATATTCAGATATAGTTATAGCCACTTGTATGTAGTTAAGTCTAAGTTTTGGACTATTAAAAATAAAGATCCACTAAAAGGCCTTCAAATATCTAATATGTTCTTGAACGAGCTTTTACCTCATTATTATTCCAAAAACGAAACATGTTCGTAAAAAGATATGTATATACATAGCTGGTTATCATTTAAAGCCGTTTATAAGTATGCATATGACTTTATAAACATGTGTATATGAAGCTTGCTATTCTGCAGACAAACATACAAACAATTAAATTACCAAACTACTATAAAGGGGTGTGACCTACTGATAAGCAGCTCAGTAATAGAGTGGGTAGGACTGTCCCACGATACTCCAAAAGAGTTTTACCATGCTCGGGTGGCCAATAGAGGATTGGGGCTGAAATAACTACCCATCTCCAGCCGGACGCGAGTAAACGGTAGAGCTCAGGCGCTACGGGAAAGCAAGGACAAACCCATCATAGAGGTCTGCAGATTTAACAGACCAATGCTGGAGTTAAAGAAGGTCCAGATAGGGAGGTTATCATGCTCCTCAGTAATCAGATCCCCGAGTTGTACAGAGTGACACTTTATTCAAAAGTAGACACAAAGCGGCTAAAGTCAAGTCAGCAAGGACATCAAAACTTATCTTTCTTCCTGACACGGCATCTGAATGCTTCAGACAAAGAATTTGCCCCTCCTGTGCAAATAATGGGCGGGTCCGTCAGTACTAAAGCAAAACAGTGCAGATTCAGGATACTGGAAGGAGGCAATAAATGCCTGGAAAAAGTAAAAAACCTGGCTCATATCCTCCAGACATATCCAAAATAAAAAAAAATGCGTGCACAGAAGGACACAATCTGATTCAAAGAATGATTGTGAGCTCCCTGAGCCAGAGGGGAATAAAACCCCAGAAAGGTAACGTTGTGCTCCATGAGGGATCCTGCTTGAATCCAGATATTATCATTTTTAAGGGTACCAAGGTTTACGTGGCGGATCAGACAATTGTATTGGATGCGTGTGAACTTGCGGATTGAGAAAAAGAGAAAATTACGGGACCGACGACTTTAAAAAATCAACAATTGCGCATCTTGAACTCGTTGACAAGTATGAACTAAATGATATAATTGCTAATATATAATATAACCTGTAATAATAAATTGGAGAGGGCTAATGTCGAAACAGGCTTATACTGACCAAAATAAGGCTCTGGGGATCCCTCCAATGTTTATTAAATGGATCCAACTAAAAGTTCTAACAACCTTGCATGCTCTATACAGAATGGATCGTAATATAATTCAGAGGCCAGGGTTTTAGAATAACTGATTTACGTACATTTAGTTCCCCTCCCTTTTCCCCCAATTCACAAGCGGTTAAAGAAGGGAGTTAGGTAAACTAGTTTTTGTTTTTTATTTCTATATTTTCTGTTTTTAAAGTGAATTTATGTTTTCCCAAGCGTGGATTTTATTCATTTTAGGTCTCACCCAGTACACTAGTGTAAATGTGATGGGAGGAAGAAAAATAACGGTAAATTTTAGCAGAGTTTTGTAACTAAAATTTTATAGCTAGGGCCGAGAGCCAATTCTCTATACATATTTTAACACAAGCTTACCATACCCAAACATGGGCTTTTATTTTAGCCTCCTCATAACCGAATCAGTGTGAATTCTCACTAGTGGTCATAGGAGCGCACCAGCTCACATGTTTTTATTTTTATTCAGCTAGATAAGTAGTATTTAGTCTAAAAACATTCATTGTAATATTCTTTTTCAGCCAATACCCCACTCCCCATTCATGGCGCGGGTAAAGTACCCACATTGGTTAATTTAATTAATTTATTAAAAAAAATACTTGTTCTAAATTCTATATTTACTAACCCAATTTATTTAACCTCTAAATGAATACTGGTTGGCAATTTGCTGTGTCTTGACGAAGGTGAGGAGGCACAAACTATTTAAACCAAGGAATCCAGGATGACCGAGAGAAATGGGGAGAGGAAAGACGTGGAGGAATAAAACAAAGGTTGTCCAATAGGAACAATTATATTCTTATTAATACAAAAACCTACTCTGATACATACATAAACTACACGACTATTTACCCTTAAAACGAGGTAAAAGACTGTACTTTACACACATATATATATATACAAGAAAATAAGAGAAGTAAGAGAGAACAACGGGGAAGGAAACACGAATACATTACACAATTGGTTTGTGGAATTGTAATATGGACAAGTTTTAAAATTTTTAAACAATTGAGAAATTATACGTTTTTAAACATTCCCCAAGGGTTTTAATCGGATGAACATCTGAGGTTTAAAAACATGAAAGGCAAGATGAAACCAATTCCGTTTTAAACTATTATTTTCAATATTAAGTCATTCTAAAAAATTATTTCTGATTATCCCTTTCATATATTTTACTTTAATGTACATTGTTTTTATTATATTTTACATTTAATATATGTCTCAACTTTTTTAAATTTTCATATATGAATGTAAATATTTGTACTAGAACAGAATATACAAAGGGGTAGAGACAGAGAGGAAATAACTATGGGGAACATGCTCCACAAGGGATCCCTGTTTAGGGAGCCAAAAAATGATTAAAAGGCCAAGCTAAGTCCCCGTCCCGAAAAGGACAAAAAATTCCAAAACAGAAACCTCCCTAGCAGGCGAGGAGTGGCCCATTCCCAACAGAACAGAGGGCTGTGTTTCTGCAAGTTTCAAGTCTCTGCCTTCCTTATTTAAATATAATAGATAGGATGTACCCGTTGTAAATATTTTATACTAAGAACAACTTGCTAATCCGCGTTTGGGACAAACGTACATCTACTACAAGGTTAATGGAAATACAAGGTTAGACTAAAGCTTTAAACCAAGTACCAAAACGAGCACGAAAACAATAAAGAGGTGAAAAATGTAATTACTTTTTTTATCCACCATGGGCATCATTTGACTATTATTTCTAAAATAACACCTCTACCTATAAACTAGAATGTATTCGTGTATTAATAAAAATAGCTAGAATTGAGTCACAAGATTAGAAAGTAGAATACTGAGTCTGAATATATTCTAATTCTAGTATTAATAAATAACTATTAAATATAGTTTAGTTATTTTATGTGAGGTGATAAGATGAATGGATTGGAGTCGTCCGAGAATGGTCGGCTTTGACATCTCTGCAAATTATCCTTCAAGGGAGCGGATGAGCTTTTAGACCATATCAAGAGTTATTTTAGAGAATGGTTCTGCTAGTTAATTGACCCCTACAAGTACTGTATGTCTTGGCTTCCTACTGTCGAATGATACCTACTATAACATTAGTCTACATGGTCTCCATGTTTTGGAGTAGTTCAATTCTAAAACTAACTAAGAGGTCCTTGAGAAGGATGAATTGAGTATTTTTTTTCTCAGACAATGCTTAAAAATTCAAGCCACCATCTTTAAATCCCTCATACAATAATTTGTTGGGGTCTCTGCAGAGGTGGAGAAATTGATGGAAATTCATTCGGAATTAAATCCGAATTTGGGACAGATTAATATTGGTATGATTTCAACAAGGACTTAGAATTATAACTCTGCAACAAATCCTCAGGGTTATGTTCCATCTTTTTATGAGTACACACGTATGTTTAATCAGGTTTTGAATATAATTGAATCTATTTATGAGAGAGGATTTTTACTAATCAGGAATTAAATAATAATGAAAACTACTAAGGAAAAGAAAATTCTTTCTTAGGACTACCAATTCAAAAAAAAAAAAAAAAAAAAATGCCCAGCTAAAAAATTTACTGGTTTAATTCCTTGTTGGACTCAAGGTAGAATCGACATCGGTGTAATTTTCTAGCTATGTCCTTCTAGATACGGAGTAGGATTTGTGTTCCTTTCTTTGCTCACAAAGATTTTCACAACTAATCTAATAAATGGTCATGACAGCAAGGTGCTTTTCTCCCCCACATTCTTGCAATTGTCAGGGTTACCATGTCCTTTTTCAGTTTCTTTTAAATATACCATGCCTATCAAAAAACGTTAGATAAATGATGAACATAGCGCAAAAAAACAAACAAAAAAACTCTTTTTGTTTAATTTTGACCTTACTCTAGACTGAAACGCTCTTTATACATGTACATAATATGAGTTCATTGGCTTGGATTATTATTAATATATCTAGTGGAAACTGGGTACATTATCATACATAAAGAGGCTAAAAAGGAAAGAGGAGACAAGACGGTCGAAATAAAAAGCAAGCAAAAACGATGTACAGGGTGTCCACGATAAATTGGAACTACTTTAAACTTTATCCAGATCCATAATGTGGATATTCGGGATTAAATCATACTAATATAAAAGGTTGCGTGAACAATACACTATAACTTCCACCACAATTGTTTCGACGACAAACAATAGTCATCATGGAACAAGCAAGGAGAGACGCCATCCTCGAATTGGCTCGTGCAGGACACAATCCCTCGGCTATCTACAAGCTTCTGAACTACCCCAAGACCACGGTGTATCGGGTCTTCAATGACTGGGAAGTTGAGGGGAAGGTCTGCTGCAAGGCCCACAACATGAGAAGTGACCGAATCCGCACTCCCCGCTTCCTTGAAGGCCTCCGGAAGTCCATCAAGGCTTCGCCGGGGACTTTGTTGTCCAGGTTGGCCAAGAACCGTGGAGTGAGCAAGCAGCTGGTCTCCAAGGCTGTGAATGAGAACCTCGGGTACAGGTCATACCGAATGGCCAAACAACACATCCTCACGGCATCCATGTAGGCCACTAGGCTCACCAACGGTAAGCGTCTCCTCAATGATCTGAAGAGCCATGGAGGAAGAATCATCTTCTTCTCCGACGAGAAGACTGTCGACAGAAGCTACAACGTCCAGAATGACAGGTGGCTTGCCAAGGAGAGAGAAGAGATCCCTGCGGTCTTCACCACAAAGTTTCCGGCCTCCGTGATGACCCTGGGTGTCATCTGCAGCACCGGTGAGGTGATGCCTCCTTTCTTCTTCAATCCCAAGGAAAGGGGTAATGCGGTAAGGTACTGCGAAGTCCTGGAGGAGTTTGTCATCCCCTGGATGAAGGATACGGCCGCTGGGAGGGAGTTCATATTCTAAGAAGACTCAGCACCCGCACACATCGCCATGAGGACCACTAACCTCTTCAACTCCCACAACATCACTTTCTGGGATCGCAACACCTGGCCCTCCAACTCACCCAACCTCAATCCGCGTGATTACTACTGGTAGGGGAAGTTGGAGAGGGAGGTGTGCAAGGTCAGCCACAAGAGCATCGCGGCCCTGAAGGGCTCCATTTCGAGGGAGTGGAATGCTGTCGATTCTGTGGAAGTCATCAGGGCATACAAATCCTTTAGGGGCAGGATGGAGAAGATGGTGGCTGCTGAGAGATGTTGAATAAATTTATTGTTTAATATCATGTCTAACTTTTTCATATTAACAAATACACTCCAAATTCCATTTTTATCAAGCAGGTTGAATTTTAAGATAGTTCCAATTTATCATGGACACCCTGTGTATGAATTATGTTCGGGATTCACGTAACCTCGATAAAAAATATAGAATATAAATAGCCTTAGTAGATGATTAGGCTTATGTTTTTTGGTTTTAAAATAACTTTTATAATATTTTAGAGTATAATCATGATTCAGATACTATGAACTATGGTTTTAATTAATAGTTTATGTTGCTGGTTGATTCTTAAGAAAAATACATAGCCCTGTCTAAACGTTAACTTGAATGAAATTAATTTAGATGAATCTAGTACAAAGACGTGATATAACCATGAACTTCCCAAGAGATGAAAAAGCGCATATCCGGAATTTTAGACGAATCAGAATTAGAGATAAGAAAAGACATTCTTGATAGATATATATGAGGCTTTTTTCCCATAGTCTTTTTAATCATACATACATATGAACTGGATATATTATAAATCAAACCATAAGTATTTTTACATTGATGGGAAAACGAGTTTATGTCATTCCAGACTATATGGAATGTTTGACTTCCTGGTCTACAAAGCCTACTAGACTTATGGATGATTTTTTTCTCTCATATACGGATATGTTTGTCACCTCTTTCATAAATATACAGGTACGTAAATAACTTCACAAATGTAGTAAATCGGGTTGATTTCAATTAGTGTTACAAACCAACTGGTGAATGGAATATAAGATCATAAAACATTTCCAAAAATTCAATATTTGATTGGAAAATTAACCAAAATTCGTCAAAATTTGAATAGACTTTTGATTAAAGAAATGTGGCATACGTATTAACAAGCCGGCACTCAAAAAAAAAAAAAAAATTATGGAAACTTTAATATTTGATTTTTTTATTTATTAAAAAATAAAAAAATATGATTTTTTTTTCAAAAAATTTAATAAATTAAATTAAATTTTACAATTTATTTTTCCAAAAAAATTAATTTTTTGTAAATAGCGATTGATTTTTGAAATTTATCTATAAAAAATTAAAATATTTGAATTACTTTTAAATTAAATTTTTCAAATTTTTTTAATAATGGGTAGGAACTATTATTTAATACTAATATTTTATATATTTTTCCAAAAAATTTTATATATATTTTTTTTAACAGTTTTGGATTTTTGAATTTTATTTGCAAAAATTCAATTTTTGAAAATAGCTATGTATTTTTGAGATTTACTTCTAAAAATTTAATATTTTTAATTTTTTTACAAAAAATTAAAAACTTTCAAATTTTTTATAATAAATTTTAATTTTGGTTTTTGTTTTTCAAAAAAAGATCTAAAAACCAAACCTCCTTGCAAGACTATATTCTCCTGTACAATTTCTTTGCAATATATATTAAAACTATTGAATGATAAAGAAACATTTCAGGTTGTACCCCTTCTAATCTATAATTACCCTGCCCCACAGGTTGTGTAGGTGAACTGCTGGGCCCCGAGGCAAGTTGACTTACCCCCCGCCACTTCCTTGAGTATCAATGTACCCTTCTAATATCCGAAAATAAACCCCGGCCCTCAGGTTGCACAGGTAAAGTCCTAGGCCTCGAGAAAGTTTAAACTCCTCCCCCGCGTTTCTAAGCACCAAAGATCCCTTCTAACATGTTACAATACAGTGCATGCCAAGGGTTGTACATGCCAAATCTGTTTAATATGTTCATCCTTAACGTTTTAACAAAAACAATGGAAAACCATGTAAACTCTTTGGTACTCCAACATAAAAACATTGATAAATGATAACAATTTTTAAACAAGGGAGTGAGCTCAGAGTCTTACACTGGAATACTATGGATTTAAAAAATTAATATAGATATAGACTCGTCCGTGGCTATAATGATAAGACACATATATACGGCCTGCACTCATTTAAGCAATATTTATTTCAGTGAGGGTCATCTTAGCATAATTCATTTGAGCAAGTATTCATTTGGGCAAGATTCATTTCTGCGACATTATCATATAGTAAATATTATGAAATAAATTACGTCATTATTAGAGGTCATCACTCATCACCACCTAGAGTGGTGTTCAAAATCAAATTAGAGAAGTCTGGAAGGAGCAACTGAGGTTCTTATTGGATTTCGTCTCAACTCCTAAAAAGCTTATTTAGAAGGATGAATTTAAAAAACATATTGAGTGGGATGGCATTCAAATCATGGGTCCTCTAACACAAAATTGAGAAAGCGATTGCTTAGTGCAGGTGACCTCTAAAACCAAGTTTCCTATTTGTAACAATTCTAAATCTTGAAGTAAGGCCTTTTTTGAATTTGACATCGGAGTTGCATTAAATATTGCTAGATATGGAGTCGGGTTTGTGTTTAATTTCTTTTTCTCATAGCTGTTTACAGCTGAGCTAATGAAACGTCATGATAGCTAAGTAAGGTTGTGCCCGTTTCAGGTTCTGCGGTTCTATCGGTCCCAGTTATTACATTTCTACAGTTTCGGTACTGGTTCAGCTTTATTCGACTTGGTTCCGGTCTTTGATCTCGGTTCTTTTTTATACAGGCTCAGTTATGTAACAGGCACTTAAAATAAGGGTCGTTGCTGGAAAAATTTGGGCACAGGAAATGATATTAGATACAACGAGAGTCGTAGCTACATTATATACAGAGTGTGTAGTGCCCCAAGTTCTAGCAGGGGCCCCGAAAACTAGTATAAAGGGGCTTCAGTTTAAAAATTTTAAGTGTTGAGCTGGGCATAGTGAAGTTTGGGAAAGAAACAATAAAATGAAGGTATGGAATGCCTGCAGGCTGAAGCCCCATTTATTATTGTCATTTAATACTTATTTTATTATAAACTAAATCAGTAATGACCTCTTTTGTATAATCTTTTTATTCGAAAAAGTATCCAAATACTGATACCAAATAGTACCCTGTACAAATTTGCCCGAATTTTGCTCGAAATTGGAGACAGCCACAGCAGAACCTTCTAATTCAATTATCCCAACCTTTAAATTAAATAAGAAATACCTTCGGTACGTCAAGTGTAGGTACTCGAAATAAAGCAAAGAATATATTGGTGGAGGAAGAGGAGAAGGATCTCGACTTTTTCGAGTTATTTGATTAATTAGCACTTCGGAAGGTTGCGTAAGTAGGTGGAAGGTCTCATTTTGTGGAAGAAGGTGTGAATTTGACATTTATGGAGTATTGACAGGAGAGGGTTTTAGTTCTCTCGGAGTCCATCCCTTGACTGAGGGAACAGATCGGAGGCGAGCATATCTAATTACGTAAAACATTACGACTTTTTCTTGTATCTACCATGAATCATGACAGTGGAATTACTTTCTGGAATACTTTGTATGGGATCCATTTTGAATTGAAACTCCATTTAATCTAAAATGTGTGAAGTACATTTACATGAAGTATATTTCTTTCTTTCTGTATGACAGGGGTGTGAACCTACAGACATTGAGTTCAAGAGAATAATTTCTCTTGAGCGCGTTGTCCATGAGCCAGGTCGATTCCACATGAAGATTCTTAAGTTTCCCCATTAAATACAGTCAGTCGCTATTATGCGTTGCGGGTAGTGAGGAACTTGTGCTTGCCGTCAGAAATAAATATTGACAAAAAATACTTTGACAGACAATTTCATAAAATTAAAATAATTTTAATTTAGCACTCGAGCTTTTATTGGTGCGATATATGAAAATCAATTAATTGCTTTAATTTGTAATAATTAGAAAAAACGACTTTTTTCAACTCATTTTCATAATTTGAAATTGCAAAAATTTTTGAACACGAATAACTCAACAGGCAATGGTGCTAGAGAGTTGAAATTGATTCTACGAAATTTTGTATCCTTCAAAATTTTTTAATTGGTGCTATTTGTCCAAATAAGGTAATTGGAACTGTATTTATTTAAGAAAAACCAACCTTTTTAAGACTTGTGCACAATCCCAAACAAGTAATTATTTATCCACAACTATAAAATAAGATTTACTTAAAATTAAATTTTGCATCTTTTTATAAACAAAATAATCCTTATAAAACCACTCAATAAAAAGTTTTTTATAGGAAAAACAAAAAAAAAAAGGAAAACAAACCTATAAATTTGAACAATCATTATGAAGTAAAAGTAAAACTTGATTTTTTGCCTTTTGGAAAAAGGAATTTATCTTATTCCTTTGAGAAATTTAGACATTGTAGAGGTACTTGATTGAACTAGAAAATATCGCCCTTTGGACTAAGAGGTGTTGGGCTTCGGCCCAGCTCACGGGCCAAAATATGAGAATCTATATAATAAAAGTGATAACTTCAACTTCAGCTAATTTTTCATAAGTTGTCAAATCGAAAATGATGTTGTCTATTAGTTGTAAATGATTTATTTTACATTATAAATAAATGTCGGGGTGGAAAGTTTGGGGCACGAGCTTTTAGGGCTTAGTAAAATGAGGTTTGGGCGGAGGGGTTTCGGGCTCGTGTCTAGACCGAATCCACTTCTAAAATGTTGTATTATATTTGTCATAAAAGAGGGAAAATTTTCCTAATAAAATTTTTCATTAATATGATTGATCTAGTATTTGGCCAAATATCATACCAACTGTTATATATCTCGCTATCACCATCATATATTGAACATTTTTAATATATATTTTGTATTATTTAAATCTACATTGTATCTTATACGTAAGATTATTATAGTATTGCTTAGTAATATTTTATTAAAAGCGTAGCTATTAATTTGTATTACTACTATATGATAGCCAAAACTTCTTCATATAATAATAAGATGGCCAATATATATACTATATATTCGACAAATTATCAACAAGAAATTGTATGTATTTATGTTCTTTTGGAAACGGAGGGTAATTATAGAATAACTTATTAGTTATTACTTAGTTTATTTATCAAAAAGAATAAATTATGAAATAGACATGACTTATCAAGCGAGAGGAGACAATCGACAGCTCACCACAAAATACATGTGGTAATTGAGTGTTAACGAGGTAACGCCGTGTTTAATTACTGTTGCACTGTGTTTTACTATATGCAATATGCTGTTATTTTTATGTACTTTTATTCAATTTTACTATTACGGGTTATGTTTGATGAAACCTTATCTTATTTTTTTACTATATAAATGAATTTGTGATTTTTATAAATCACACTATTTTTATTAATTCCACGACTTTACCACGATACACTTTGTTAAGTTATTTATAATTTTTCAATGGTTAAAGCTTCAGAAAAATTAAAAACAACCATGATAACAATATTAATGATATTGGATAATTTTTTTAATAAAATCGTTTCTATAAAACATGATATAAGATGTTTTAAAGCTATCTCATAGCTTTTCAATAATGTATTTTACTTCTCCATCATTTATTTGGTTTACAATATATGATAAAAAATAGATTAATTAAATTGATAATAATTCATTTTCTTGACCTCAAAACTCATTTTTTTATTTATTAAGTTAGTTAATATTTCATTTATGAGTAGGAACATTGTTAATGATATTACATACCAAATTTTAATCATGTTCGTTTCCTTGTATACATTCATAGTATAATGACCCATATATCCCTATAATCATTTCTTCTCAAACCTTTAAAAATATATGTATTATAATGATTATTTAAACATAACGTAAACTATGATAATTTTTGATTGTATATCCCAATCTTAATAACATATATTTTATACTATATTATGACTAATTTAATATTTTTAGTATACAACAATTCATAATTTTATAAATTTATTATATATATAGTTCTAATATAAAGACCCTTTAATATTTTAAATTAAACGTCCACATTGGCTCAATTTTGTAAATCATGGAATATGATATTTATATATTGAAGTTCTACTATCAATATGGCTATGAATCTAAGGTTTTACTTCAAGATCATATAGTTCAGTGGAAAGTTGATGAATTTGCTCAATCTATTGAAATTTATAGAAATTGACATATGTAGGTAGTAATTAAGTTCTGCATCATTCATACCATGAATTCATCTGGATTTGAGTTCCAAACTTTGAGCTGATCAGGGCATTCATTCCGGGCGATAACTTGGAGGAAAACCCTCTCAAAATTAATGTTAATTCAAGATCCAAGGGACAGTTCCATTGTCAAATCAATTCTACTCCAGGCAAATGAGCATGATATGGCAATTAATATTCAATTGAGTTATTAATTGAAGTATATTCATCAATGCAGGTAACATATGAAGGAATAGGCCAACACAGAATCCTCCACAACTGCAAAACCCTAGAGATTATTTTCTTCAATACTGTAGTTGAACCCTAAATCATAAGAAGGCTACGGTTTGAAAGCTTTTGCATATTGTGAGGTCAAATAAAGTTAAGATTTTTGATGGAATTTATAACGTCATAGCTTATTTGAAAGGTAGAAAGACTATTATGTGGAACATAAAAAAAGATGATTACGAAAATTTTCTAATGTCTCGTATACCAATAAGTTAAAATTTGCAAATTTGGCTCTTCACCATCGACAAGGGTGGAGGAAGACTAATATATACAATGAACTTTGTTTTCAAGTGCTATGTGCGTGGTAAAATTATACGATGATTATTAAATTGATTGAATTAATAGCTGCGAAAACGTCTAATTTCATAGTAAAAAAGTCCCTCTGTTAATATGCAAGAAAATAGAAAACTCAAGAGACATAGTGATCCTGGAGCAAATAGAAGAGTGAATAAGCTGTAGAATATATCTTGAATTCATTATATGTGTTTAAATCCAAGAATTACTATACTTAAAATTATAATTGTATCTATAATATTGTAGCAAGTAAATGTGCATTTCATTTCTGTATTCAGGGTGAAGTATTATTTTTTTACTGAAATAAGTTATGGAATTAATTATTTAAACTGATGAAACTTTGTTCTGATTCCAATAGTTTCTTGAGGTTGGATATATCATATTTAGAGATCCCGGCTCTAAATCTGCAGGTATTTTAAAATTTGCACTTCCAAATCATAGATAGATATGCATATTTTCTGTGTTCCAAACTGACTCCGTGAGTAGATAACTCATCAGCCCTAATTATTAATACAGGGGAATTAGATGTAAAAAAAATGGAATAGTTGCTTAAAATACCATGTGATCTTGAGAAAAAATTATTATAATTGTACAAATTTTATATGAGTTTAACAAGTATAATTTATCATCAAAAATGATATGCATATAAGTCAATATTTTGAAACTTTCCATTACAAATATTTCGTGGATACTACTTGAGAAGATTTGGGATGATTCTATTTGACTTTTGATATGTTGAAATACATATATTAAAATGAGATATAATTAACTTATTTATTTTGAATATGGATGACTGTATTCAAGGAAGTCTTATTTTATCGTATTTAAGGAGTTATCCAAAAATCCCTTCTCAGATATTTATTATAACATCATGTACATACTCTTTCAATATAATCGATCCCTAAATTCATCGTATAAATAACCTACTCAAACTCAATGTTTTGTCAATTTTTGTCATGGGATTAAGAAAATTAGATTAGGAATTATTCGAAATATTTACTGTATGTAATATGTCATGCATATGGCGAAACAATCAGGCTAAGTATCTATTTTAATTGAAAAATGTTTATATTTTAGTATTAAAATTTTGATGATTTATAGAACTCATAATTACTTTCCGATTCGAACTTGAAAGTTTCATTGCTCTACAGCCGCTCAAAACAACCATACCATATTCATTTATTACTTTGGCCCTCTATCATTTACTAACTGTACTTCTCAATAATAATTACGGTGGGTAAAGGGTCCAGGGGGTTAAATGACGAGGGGTAGTTGGTCTGGAGGTAAAGGAGGCGGGGGTAGTTTGTCCGGGGGTAGGAGCCCTGTTCCCCCACAAAAATGCCCTATGTATTTCGTTGTCGGCTGTCGATTCCCTCGTCTCAGTGGATACGTCATGGCTATGACATAATTTATTCTTCTTCATAAATGAGCGAATTAATAACTTATAATCGTAGAGATACAATACATTTAATCTCTATGGTTATAATACTTACGCCGTTTTCAAAAGGACAGAAATACAATTTATTTATATATATATATATGTATTGTGTATTTTAAGACTTCTATGAAGAAATTTTTGCCATCATATAAAAATGTGCATTTTTAATAAAATATTACCTAGCAATATTATAATATAGTATCGAATAGATACTATGAAATATATACAAGTAACTCTTTTTAATAAATTGAGGATAAGTGATTGATATGGCAATGATAGTGAGGGAGTACTAAAGAGTTGGTTTGATTTAAAGGACTCAAGGGAAAGAGTGGACGATCAGTAGAAGAAGAGCATGCTTTTTCTTCTCTTTACTGATTGGATTAAAATTGTCAGCTGTCATTTGGGAATTTAAAAGGTTTTTTAATTCCATTTGTGCTCTACTTTATGACCTTAATTAAATTATTTTTGTTTTAAGTAGGCAATATTTATTAATTACAATATATATTGTTGATGATGGTAATGTGTAGTGCAGTGTATTGCAAAAATAGATCAACTTTGACTAAAAAGTTATCTTATCGACCAAGAAAATGTTTAATTTTCCAAAAAAACATCAATCGTAGGAAGTTGTGGATCAATGCCATCAAACGTACGAATTGGACTCCCACCAAAGACTCAAGACTTTGCCAAGTAATATAATCAACATTTTTTATAATGGGAGGGATGTGAAAATTAAATTAATTGGGTGTTTTATAATAATGTCACTGGGCTCCATATTATAATTATTCATACTTTAATTATTCGCTTTAGGCTCACTTCGAAGAATCAATGTTTCTGCAGAAGTCTTCAGAAGGAAGGTGGCGTTTGGTACATAATGCAATTCCTACTTTATTTGAACATGTTAAGATAAGAAACAAACGAAAGCTTCCGTTTAAACGAAACAGAGACGTAGAAGAACTTCAAAGAAAGCAAAGAATTCTTATGTTAGAACATTTGTATGCTAAAACAAATGGGACATCAAATAAGGAAGATTATCCTCATCACGAAACTCAAAACCTATTCTCATCAGACATTTTTATACAATAGCCCCTGAGATTGAAGTTTTAACATACGTACCATCCTCTAATTCTATCAATCTAGTAGCGGCAAATAAATCTTTATCTGCAAAAATAGAGCATCTTCTAGCAAAACTTTCCAGGAACAAGGCTTCAATAATGTCAACTAAAAAAAGCTGTAAAAAGATATTGAAAAAGGTGGTATCTGTAAATGATACAGTAGTATATTACTTTTATCATATTTCTTGTTTTAAGCTCAGTTTTGTCGCAAAACCTATATTGAAGAGTTTTTGAATGACGATCAATTAAGATGTTTGTCCAAGAAAGGAAAGAACTCTAGAATCAATTGGTCAAGTCCAACAGTTAAAAAAACACTAAAATTAAGGTAAACAAATAAATAGAATGAATGAATTTACGATTCTTTTATGCCTTATTTGGAAGCTATGTCCTTTCTTATGAATATAGCTCATCAAAAAGTCCAAAGACTATGATCAACGGCTAGACAGTCTAATGGGGCAGGTTACTTTTCCAGAGCACACAGGCGAATATACGACACATATTCTTGTGATCATACTCGCTGGAATTGCAAGTAGATGAAAGCAAGTTGTTGGTTATTTCTTTACTCAAGATCCAGTTAATGGGTCTGTACTGAATAAAAAGGATGTCGTCAAAAGAGCTTCTAAAATGTGGTCTGTGTGTAAGATCAATTATCACAGATATGGGTCCATCAAACCAGGCAATGTTCTGTTGGTAAGGAGTTAATTTAGGAAGAAGAAATGAAATTGTCAACATCGTCCCTCATCAAGCAAATCCGAAAGAAAATTTATACTTTCTTTATGATCTTCCTCATCTTCTAAAAAATCTTCCAATATTCTTAGTAAACAATATTGAAAGACATTTATCAAACCATATTTTTCTGTAAAACATCTTCAAAAACTAGTAGAGTTAGCAAAAGTTCAGGTATTGGAAATTGTTCCAAAGCTTTCTGAAAGTGTCATACACCCCAGCTACTTTAAAAAATGAATGCTGATGCAATAACTTTTTTCCCCATGCAACAAGTGCAAGCCTGAAATATTCGGCAATCCAGGATTCTGATGGGTCAATCTTATTAATGACAGAATTTATTGATCTGATTCGTTCCTGGTTCGAACTCATGACCTCTCCATCACCAATGATGGTTTTAAGTCATCAAAATCTTGACAAATATAATGTTAACTATTCAAACTTTAAAAAAGGTAATCCAAGTCATTTGTCTATGTCTTGTAGGGAAAAAGTTTATTGGAAGCTATGGCATACTGGTATCGACATTTTGTCGACAACTTCCATCCTTCAGTTGCACAAGGAACTCCTAGATGAAAGATTTTCATTCATTTTAACTGGAAGATTTACTCAAGATGCCGTGGAAAATTTATTCAGCCTTATTAGGTACAAGAGCCCAACTCCAACATCATTAGAGGCTCAAAATAATCTTGGAATAATTGTTTTAACTAAGCTCACGGAGGAAAGGGGATCTTCCAATTAAGAATATGATGACGGCGAATATCTAATCGATTTTAAATGATTTAAAAGAAGGAAGAAATAAATCCGAAGAAGCGGAGACACCTTTTCTTCAAGAACTAACTCCTCAGCTTCAAGAAAATACTTTGTTATCTGAACTACAAACTGATGTTTTATATTATATTGCAGGCTTATATTTTAAGCCAAATTAAGACATATCAGTCTGTTTGTTCAGATTGTCTTAGTTTTGTTATTTTGGACACTAATGATTGTGGCCCGTATTCAAAACTCCTTGATCTAAAAGATTATAGCCGCCAATTTTTATGCACTGTATCAAGGAAATCTTCGCAAGTATATTCATTGCAGCCGAGAAGCGATTTTACAACTTTATTAAAACTAAAAAAATTAATGATTAAAAAGATAAAAAGAAAATCCTGCAAGATATAATTGAAAAAGAAATAACAAATATATCCCTACCCGATTGTCATAATATTAAGACAAAAATTATGAGAAAATATTACCAAATTCGCGTTAAGATGTTCGCAAAACTTTTTCGAAAGAGACGAACAGAGGAAGAAGGAACATTGTTCCGGCTAGCAAGAGTGCAAGTATGCATGAAATTGTGCAACACATTTCTTGATAATTGCCCACATTTAATTATATGTATAATTTATATTTATTTAAAAAAAATATTAACAACTATTTTATAAAAATAAATATTTTAAAGGATTAATTATGGGAGAATAACAACTATATACCAGTCGGTGCAATAGCTGTATATGATTTGGCCTTATTTATTTCCTTTATATTTTTGTTTTTCCGCTCTTACCCTTGAGTCCTAGTTAGATTTACTTATTTGGCCAACTACAGGATTATTTTTGCCCTTGTTTCTGTTTCTTTTTGCAAAAGAAAGGTTGCGTGGTACAATAAAGGTAACAACGTACTCATGGAAGAATGATTTATTATTAATTTGAAAGGTTCTATTGACGATGTTGAGTATATAGTGTCTATCCAGAAGTTACGTTATCCATAATTATACCTATATATATAATATAAACATAAATCTTTGGCATTGCATTCATATGGTGTAGGAACGTTGAGAAATACAATATGAATTCCTCGAATTTCCACTCAATGTCAAAAATTATACTCTTATATATATAATGCTCAATTAGTTTGCAAATGAGGACGTTACTTTATAGCAAAATTAGTTTATTAGGTATAAGAAAGGAATAGAAGAAGGTTGCGTGAGTATTTTAGGATTTGATTCCCGTTATATATTATAAATGTATTTATGTATATATATGGGTTGTAACATGTATATATTTGAATATGGCTTTTGAAATAAGTATCATATATTAAATCATCACTCATCATACCTTTTTTTACTTAATTATAACTTGTATTGTAATCTATAAATTGCTCCATCGGAAGGAACACTTTTCATAAAAGTATCAAGGAATTATTTGCTTCAAAAAGTAGGTATATTTTAAATAAGTATAGATACACCTTCTTAACTAGTGTAACAAGGTCATTGCCTTAAATACCTGTTATTATATTGTAATACATATTAAAATTGACCATACTAAAGGGTGAATAATTTTTTTTTAAATACCTCTATTTTTTTTATCGATACATGTTTTGAAAAGTTGGGATTCAATTAACCATTAATCATGAGTAGTTGTCCCACTACTTGTACTTTAAAACCCTCAAAGCCTTGATAATTTATAGGCAAAAGAAAGACAATGACTATCACGAGTTATTATTTTAATCAATACGACACATTATATTTTTTACCCTTTTGGGGGAAACAGTTATGTAGTAGACAAGTCAAACAATAGGTCAGTTATATTCTTGTTAATCCTGTAATTATGTTTTTGATATATAATAAATAGATAGGAAATCTTATCACTAGACTTTGGATTTGTGAGCAATCCCTCAAAAATAGCTCACTTTGACCTTCTTGGGAAAAACTGTTCATTTTTATGTGAAAATTGCTCATTTTCTAGTCTGGTATAAAATAAATAAAGAGCATTTGGGTTCTATATAGATTACAAAAACGGCTTTTAATGTTAATTTAAGTATATTTTTTGAGGAAACTCTTCTTGCAAAGACATGATCGGATATGTGAGGGAGCCAGATTCCGACAAAAGTCAATTAGAGAATTAATAAATTTGACTCAAAATTGACAGTCGAATAATCTCTCTTGAATCTTGCAACAAATGATAAATACTTTTGCGCCAAATTGTGAAATCCTAATCTTCCATTTATTTAAAAGCTGGGGCGTAAAATAAGTGGTGGTGGTGGTGATGATGAAATCCCTCCATCCAACAATACTCCTGAAGATCACGCCAACTTCAGTTTTTTTTCCAAATACTGATATGAACATTGAATGGTCTTTTGGTATATTTAAAACTATCAATAGGAATGGAAGGCAAAAATTAACGAAAGAAAATATTTGTAAAATCTTGATTTGTTCATATATTATAGCCAAATTTATGAATAAATTATGATAAATATTAAACAACACTAATTATATTCAATGATCCTAATAATAATATAATATTTATTGCTACACTTCAAATAAAATATACAATTTGAAATGTAGCAATAAATTATTATTATAAGTATCCTCATAAACTTGTATATTTATTGAAATACATATAAAGCTCAATTTGATACCTTGAGCGCTCATTTTCCCATAATTTTAGTGCTCTTGTTTTGCTCATTTTGGCCAAAAAATTGCTTCAAACTCCTAAGTCAATTTATCTCCCTTAGGTAATAAACCAGTTTGATTTTCAATTTTTTTTCGAAGTTCGGGTAGTAACTAAAAGTTGGCTTTGGGTTTTAAATAATCGGTACAAAATTTCATTGTTCTACGATTTCGTCTTCAGGTGACACATTCTGTTCAAAGTTTTTGAAAATGGATAACTTTTCCTTATGTTACCCATATTTTTAATAAAGCATTGCACTTTTATTTTTTTTATATAAAATTACTTGATATCAATAAAGTTTACAAATAATATTTACTATTTTCTTTTCTAAAACGGTTATTTCATCCTCAAAATGAGGATAATTAATATTAATTTTGATGATTCGCGTGTAACAGACGCCTGTTTTAATCAATTGAAATGAATAGCTTAAGTGTTAATATATAGAAGATACTCAAAGTTGATAGAAAAACAAGGTTATGCTATCATGTAATCGGACTTGCAAGAATTTGTACCATACCAACTGCTGGGTACAACAGCGGTATTCTATTGAGTAAAATTCAAGGAGGGCGATATATAGCTATTCTTTTTAACAGTTATATTCTTTGGCGTCACAATTAAAAAGCGTGGTGGAAGTCAAACATCAGACAGAAAAGCGTTATGGTATAACCTTGTATTTCTATTAACCTTGGTTATTATAAAAAATAGTAATACAAAAAAATATCGAAAGTAAGTACGTAGGAACACATAAAGATTGTAAAAGATCCTGGATCAGACTATGTGGTACATATTACTCCTGTCTCTGAATCTGTATTAAACATAAGTTCTTATATTCTTCATTTTGAACAAAATGAAAATATCAATACCAAAGACATACAGGCAGTCGGATAGGATGGAACTTTGACAAACATTGGATTCGAAAATGGGAGTATTTCTTGCCTGAAAAGAACTCTTGAAAGGATTCTTCAGTAGGTTATTTGTATTTTACATGAAATTACCTCTTCACATATAACGTCGTTAACTTTATTGTATCACACAACCTTAGGATAACCCATAAGATAAACTAGAAAAAAGGCCTAAAATCATTTGATTGTTAGCCAAATTAGTCAGTTGTACCAACTGCTATGTATAATCCCAGATTATTATTGTTATATGATTTTTCTACAATTTTTAAAATGAATTACAGATTAATATTTCATAATATTAAAATCCTACATAGTATTTTATTCGATACTGCATTATAATGTTGCTGGTTAATATTTTAATAAAACTGCGCTTATAAATAATAAAATAGAAATAGTGACTGTTTAACATCCGACAGGACATATTTGCAGATGCACGGCGTTAGTATCGCAGCAAAACTTAATATGATTTCTAAACGAAAATTATGACTGAAAAAATTGTTACATGTGAAAAGTTGGGGGGGATGTGAGGGATAAACAAGAAATTATATTCATATTCCTTTGAAAACGCAGCATAAACATGAAATAAGTCTTTATTTTTTGTAAGAACGCAAGGAGAAAGCGGGATCCAGCCATATGCTACACCTGAATTGAAACCTAGGATAACATGTCTGTTTTATGATGATATAATAATATTTTAATAACTACGCAATTTCATTATTTAATTATACATTTGTAAATCAATTTACATCAAAGATAAGCGATAATTCTTATTTTAGATGGAGATGTGAACACAATGACGACCTATTAATTAATGAACAAAAAAGAAGAAAGAGCACACGCATTATCTGTTTTTCCTTTTCTAAACGCTATACTTAGTTTTTCCTTTACACATTGACAACTGATAACAAAATAGACAGGTTATTTCTGTGTTAGCGAGGTAACACCGTGTTGTGTTGACAGAGCATATAATTCTCAAATGACGGATGGATTGCAGGAGAGTTTTGCGAGGCACCTGCCGTCTTCAGGGACAAGAAAACTGCTAATGTCATGCTCCTTTGCATGGTCACTTCCAACAGGAAACGTCATGCCATTTCAATTTTTTGAAGACGATCTTCGAATCAATTTGGTGTTCTACCAGGATGTCTTGACGAACATTGTTAGATAAAGTGAGTCACTGTGGGATCGTCCTTATACTTACCAGCAAGACTCAGTACCAGCCTACAAGGCCAAGAGGATATTTATATTGCCTGATATTTTATTAATTGAAATTAAGGACAATGACCTATTTTTCCAGATTAAGGATTCAAAGATAGATGTTGAAATAACCATAAATACATGCATATATACTCCCAAATAACCGTACTTGCATATCCAAGATTTTCTTTGCAGAATCAGTTGGCCTAAAAGCCATTTCCTCCCTCAATAGTTGTAGTGAACAACACTAGGTCGTCTTCCCATTTCTACTTAATACTAAATTACTAATTACCTCCAACATAGCTTTTTTAATCCAACTATACGGATATGGAACAGCCTCTCCCAAGAGGTGACAAGAACGTCTTCACTTTACGGGTTTAAGGGACTTTTAAAAAATAATCAACATCTAAATTCCACACCACATTATATCATTTCATTTACCATATTGTTTAATTAGATTTTATCATATTGTTGTATTATGCTCTATCATAATGTTTTGTCATATTTTATCATCGGGCTTTTTTTTAACCACTGGTCCAAACCATCCAAATAAATAAGTATGCCATATGCATATTTCATGCTTGATTCAACGAAAAATACAACAATGCATCGTTAATATTATATTGCAACACATGATAAAGTAATGTATTTGACATTACATCCTATTTTATCAAGCTTTTTGTCCAAATGATAATAACAAAAGGTCAAACTCCTGCTGAGGGATGATTTATAGGCAGGATGATGAAATCTAAGTAGCCGGGGATTTATTTTGTTTCTTGTCCTGCACAAGGAGGGCATAATGAATTGAGTGTTTCAAACTTTAAAAGTTAAATATTTAAGTATATATGTACCTAACTCTATAATAAACATATGTAAGATGGAAATAAGGAGAGCATTTACCCCCCTAATTATCAGATTGAAATGCCAATGATCACTTTGTGAGCTAGTTTATGTGATATAAGAATTAACTGTGTTTTTATGTGAAGTAGTGTTGTCTTTCGATTTTCCTACATATTTTCCTCAGAGATTGATAGGTTAAATCCTTATAAAGTTTTGAACAATGCATATCAGTTTTTAAAAATTAGTTCCTTATATGGGAAGAAATCTACAAACTTCTTTTTGGCGAGTTTTTTTCTGTTCTTTTTGCAACGAAAGTTTGAGAGGTTCAAGAATGGTATGGAAATGAATAATTCCATTGAACTTTGTACATACGTCACAACGTTTTCTTTCTCGTACCTCGCAACCTTTCCTCGAATAATAAAAATAAATTAAGTCCAAAATCAGTTCGTTACCTTGTTGGTCGATTATATATCCACTTGCAAATTTATTCTTCATTTAACATAAAGGAATAACTCAAAGCTTCACAAGAGCTAATTCCTGTTCAACCAATCAAAAGAAAGAAAAAGTTCGACTACTGACAAATAAAAACCATTTATCACGTCGTTATCTCACTCAGTGCCTTAGAAAAGGAGAGTCTGGTCATCATGCGCGCCATCTAAAGATAAAAATGTGCACTAATTACAATGTACAAATAAACAGATAATTTACAAATTAAGAAACAATTTGCCTAACTTTTAAGCTTTTGCTTGCATTACTTGCCACTAAGACATTTGAGGCACCTACAAATTTTATATTCTTATCCCTACAATAAAAGTGTACCTTACAATTACAATTTTTTTTTTAGAATTTACCCAATGCTTTAGGGTGACAAGAAGTAATAAATTCATTGAAAAGATTTGTCTGGGTTGATAAATATATTTCATGAATAGTATTGTTCCTCTGTCATATTCTTGAATTGTAGCTTATAAATATATAGCTATCTTTTTCAAACAATGTAATCTTAAGAATCGCTACAATAAATTAAAGAGTTTCTAAAAGACTTTTTTTAGAAAGTAAATTTAAAGAAGAGTTACTGTCCTCAGTATAATACTTTAAATATTGGAGACATGACGACTTGATAGTTCTATGAATGCAATAACCTTCCAAGACAATTTTTTGAAATATTACAGTTCAGACAAAAAAATAGAAATTTTTGGTTAGAGTTAACTTTTACTTTTCTAGGAAGCTGCTGAGATATATCCTCCAGATCGGTGAGGAACACGGAATCATCAAATTGATAGCTCTCAGTATCTTTCCCAGAGATGTACTGTTACAAATTCAATAGTCTAAGACAATTTTTAAACTCCTTTACATATTTAGGGTTTTTGCTCTTATTTCTCAACATAGTCTTGAGTAAAGCGGCTACACAACAAGAAATCAAATTTATAATTATAAAGAAACTTATTCTGCAATGTTATCATAGATGATGTACTTAAAATTATGCATCCTTTGATTGGCTTACATCCATTATAGCCATTAATGTGTAAGTTATCAAAAAGATCTTGGAAGGAATAAAGGAAATCCATGGTCTCGTTATATATTTTGACATTAAACGCATACTGAGAGCAACAGAGCGTCTTCTGGAAGTGGTGAGG
Organism: Lepeophtheirus salmonis; assembly: GCF_016086655.4. Taxonomy (NCBI): domain Eukaryota; kingdom Metazoa; phylum Arthropoda; class Copepoda; order Siphonostomatoida; family Caligidae; genus Lepeophtheirus; species Lepeophtheirus salmonis. The sequence continues at coordinate 32,738,496 of NC_052132.2, forward strand.
TCAAACCAAATCCCTACTTTATCACAAAACCATGCCATCGTATGATGTTTATTATCAAATTATCCAGTAGAAACGAGCACTTGAATTGCCGAGTGTTTGCTGGTCGGCTAAGAAGGTGAGAGGCAAGGTTCACTTTCATTCTTTGAAATTGTCCCGGGTTAATAGACTTTTTGACAATTTCGGAGGGAGTTTATATGACACTTGATCTTGATATGATGTTGCTGACCACGCCAAGGACCATCAATGTGAATGTAAAATTGGTCTTCATAACAATGGGAACTTCCTGAGGATCAGTACACAGCCATTTGTTGTTCCTGGATTTGACCTTTTGGTCCTGGGATAAGTTTTTCTCATTTGAGTAAAAGATGAGGATGCTCTTCGTTGGTGGCTTTTTGAAAATCGTCAAATCTTCTCTGTTTGATCGCAGCACTCATGAGCTGGCGTCTCCTTAGTGCATATGACTTGTATCTTATGTCCTCATTTACAATCTTATTCATTAAGGTGTGAGGCACTCTCAACTCCCTGGACTCCTCGTTGACTTGCCAGGGTTCTCCTTGATGAGGTTCCATGTGCTGTTCACAATATCAGCATCATGAGTATCGGAACGACACCTGTGAATGTTTCTGTTTACGTCAAACTCTTTAGGATCACCTCCCTACTCACAATGTTCATCATAAATGCGCCTGAAGTTCTTCTCAGTGTTGTACGACAAGTTGTTGATCTGGACAATCTAGTGGCTGCTTCTATGTGCGCAAAATTTACACACCATGGCTCTACGAATCGCCTCCTGCAGATTCCCGTAGACAGTTGACCGTTTTGATTATGCAGCTTCTGTAAACCGACTATCAGCTGATTTACATAGTTAGCTAGTCTCACCTTATTCATGGATAGATATTACACTTTTAAAAATGGGTGTCAATAGCGTTTCCACCCTGTATATTAAAAATTGAAGTAATTAACTGACTTTTATAAGTCAAACCAATATAAAAATTGCAATTGATTTTATTTTTATTGAATACTATGTCAAAAAAAAAAAAAATCCTAATGTTTATTTTCAATGGTAAACGAACTTTTCTCATTACTCCAAAGAATAATAGTGAATGACTGTATTTCCAAGAAAACTTTAGAATTATGTCCTAAAATGAAACCACGCCTACCTAACGACTAATTCTACAGCCTGATGATCATGCATTAAACAACAGAAAGTTATCTTGCAGTGTCGTGTATATCTAGGCAAAATAAAGTTCCCATAAATATGAAAAAACATATTTGGAGAATTAAATCAATTTATTCAGACTGAAGTCATTTTGTTAACGTTTTAATAGTAATATGTTAAGGTAATGGATCATTCGCAAAGTATTTATGCAAGACCTTGAGATTTTTTGCACCCATATTCGTATACAGTAAACATAAAATAAGTAATTTCAAAATCCCTCCTACCTGCATATATACTTTGAGGATGTATCTTCATTAGTTATAATTTATGGGTATTTTATCTTAAATGATCTATGCTGAGTAATGATCTTCTTATATACAAAGAAGGATCAAAAGTTAACCCCTTATATAGCAGGTCATTAACTTTATTATATCACGTAACCTTTCCTTCAATAAGAAACAACAAAAAAGACCAGAAATCATCTGGTAGTTATACAAATAAGTCAGTCATGCCAGTTGCTTTGTGATCTCTGAATAATCCAATACTACCATTGTTGTATTCTTTCTCCGTAACTTTTAATATGATTTACATATATTTCATCATACTAAAATCTTTAGTTGAAAACTTCTTTATCGAAATAAGGAAACGGCCAATATTTATATAAATATATGACATATAATACTAGAAACCTGTGGGGGAAAGGTCAAGGACCCCACTACAAATGAGGTAAAATAACTGAGAAATTACAGCAAGTTCATTTATGGGGGAAAATGTAGTCGAATATATATATATATATATACTTAAAAAAGAGGCCTCCTTATTGGAGTTAAGTAATTTAATAAAAAACATGATTTATGAAGTTCACAGGCCTGATTTTGTATAGAGGTATATTATTTGACTTAATATATCTCGTAAATGTTTATTTTTCTATAAAAATATGACAAATGGCCTTTGGAATTTATGTTATGCCATTGAGGTAATTTCTTAGTTCTTCTAACCCATATGTATAACCCTTACATGCTTCTAGTATTATATGTATACGATAATGGATCAACCATAAATTGTAAATAATAAAATAAAAACTCTTAGAACTTTTAAAAAGGGTATTATAGTTTATAACTAGAGTTGACATTTTCGCAGGGAAAAGCGGGAGGAGAAGGCAGGAGCGAGACATATGGTACACCTGAATTAAACCCCTTGTTAATATTAGCTACATGTTATATGATTTTGGGAGGAAAAGGAAATGCTGTAATAAGGAGGAGAACCTTCTCAATTTAAAATTGCATTAGTGCTGGGGAAATATTGTAATTACATTTAAATTAATAAAAATTAATTAAAATCTTTTCGATTGTACATTTTGTTTTCAAATTCCAACAAAGATAGGGAATAATGCACACTTCAGAGGAAGACTATAAAATAATAAACAAAAAAGATTATAGAGTACACACGCAATAACAAATCTTTGTTTTCTAATTTTTAAAGGTTTTTTTTATTATTATCATTACACACATGTCAATTCAAAATACAATTTAGTACTTCGTTTATTTTTATTAGTAGGGCACGCAACCTCGAGTAATTTTCATTTCCAAAATAAGTGTTTTCGAATCAGTTTCTAATTTCCTTAAATCCTCTGGAAGATTTCGTTCTTTTGAAGAGAACGTAATATCACACATTTATAAATCACATGAGTCCATTTTACTTTTTCATCTATAAAAATTCAAGTCGAATGCAAGGAGGTCCGGACTCTCCGTTAATTCTTCTGGTGGTGGTTAGTTTAGTTCAGTATATCGGTGGTATAGTGGTTCCAAGATACTGTTGTATTTGAAACGGTACTGTGTAAAATTAATATTGGAACCAGTACTTGCTGCGCTATTATGTCCATAAATAAAATTGTCTCGAGTTATCAAAGTTAGAAAAATGTCGTTTATGTAGCAAGGCAAAAATATAAGTTGTATTTTATAACGTGATTATATCTCCTCCTCCCATCATCGAAAACTAAAATCCTACTTGTCTTGTCTATACTTTCGCTTACAATCCCACTTGAAGGCAATGCTCCGACCAGTCAATAACTGAATTTCTTAGTATGAAAATGATAAGTGCATATCAAGGATATACACTGTACATATATTCCTGCAGTTGATATATTTTTATTTTGTAACAATTTGTCTAGAAGAATTTTTTTGTACATAGTTCAATTTTATATTTTGCATTGGCATAAATGTCTATGGCATTTAATATATTCAGCTTTGTGTCACAGTATAATATTGAATATATATATTATTGGCTTTTATTTTCCATAGGGGCCAAATTGATTCGGATTGACCCTGTTGGATTGCATGGTTGATCACAATACCATATAAATGAAATTTAAATACAAGGTGCAAAAGTAGGAAGAAGCGTCAAAGTCATCTGTTTACCTTCTTTTTTTTTTTTTTTTTTTGATCATTCAACTGACTTTGCCTGAGGCCCATATGAGTAACTAAATCTAACTGACTCAAAGATAAAGCTGTAAAATCGACTAGCATTATGTCCTGAAAGACTCGCAACTACGAATTATAGTTTAAGACACATGATTTGAATTTAATATTGCAATACTAAATCCTCCACGGCTTGATAGGACCATTCATCAAGCTGTTTATGCTACCGGGCATATCTCTCTCTCTCTGAGTTTATTAAATAATTATTGGTGGGTAACTTCCAAAACATATGACGGTTTGATTTAATAGTCTTTTGGAGCTTGGAGTAAATTAATTACCTTGGATCGGGGCTTATGTATGTGTAAACTATATAAATACCTACCCAAAAATAGAGCAAATAAAGTAGGTATGTTATAAAATACGCGTAAAAAAAGTTGCGCAGAAAAAAAAAACCCTGCAGAAGCATAAAAGTGTTTAGGGGATCCCCATAGAAATGCTGAATTTTACTTACTTAGATGGGGGAAATAAATTTCACATTATTTATATTCAATCTAGATAAATTCTTAATAGTTTACCCAGTTTCATTTTTTTAAATCTATTTCTTCGTTTAATTGGTACAAGTTGCTGGAAAATGAGTTATCTCAAAATAGTCTTCAAAATTACAAATTAACTGTAATGGATTAAATTAAATGTATAATGGACATACAAACATTTATTTATCTAGTCAGTTGTAAAGTAACATTTTAATCTGTTTAGAAGACGTACATCAATTTTAATCCGACACCTTTAATATGTAGTACTGCAGAATATGAAAGTTGGGTTAAAATTGTTTACTTTTTTCCTGGAAAATTTGGTTTAATTTTTTGTCAATAGCTGTGGATTTTTAAAATTTTTCAAACTTTTTGTTAATAGCTGTGAATTTTTGAATTTTCTACCAAAAAAATTAACTTTTTGTGAATAACTGTCGATTTTTGCAAAAAAAATCCCAAAAAATGTAATATTTCAATTTTTTTCAGAAAAATACCAACCTCCCCCCTTCCCAGTATAATCAAGCGGACAACCGATGAACTACCAAATAATTTCAGGCCATTTTATTTCATTTATCTTTGGAGAAAAGGTTGCAAGATACAAAACTCATTTCATTTTCTATGAATATTTTCATCACAAAAACGTATTGCTAAACGAATACATACAAATAGAAGTGTGACCGATGGCCGTTTCTTCAAAAATAAAAATGATTTACAAAATGTTGAATAACTAATATTTAGAATAACTGTTTGAAGTTGATGAACACATCTACTTCAAACAGCAGGAACCAATGAATGGATCCGTTAGTTTAAGATATTGTTAATAATTTACTATATAATCATATATGTAATAATTAGTATAATAATAATGATTAAAGAGACACTTCAAATCCTAGTTAATTAGTTAGTTACTCACTCTACAACTAACTATGAAGTATATACAATATTTCACCATTTGTTTAAAAGTATTTGATCAACTTATTATCTCTACAGTGGATTGAAATGTAAGTATTAAACACATACATATCAAACTAACAGATATCATTTATACCTTCAGGCAACTTCTGCCTGATGAGAATTACACGCACATATTTCAAAGGATATATTTCTATACATAAGACATTTGTATACTATGTTTATGGCTTTTAGTATAATTCGAAGAAACACAGTTTGAAGAACGGACATTTTGTCAAAAATGACTATTTATATATCAGAACTGTATCGGTACATAATATGGTAGTTAAAATCGGTTCCATCTCTGCAAAAGGTCCTTGAAAAATGTACCAAATTTTAAAGTACCCTCTAAATAGCATTATTATAAGTAATATTCTTGCAAATTCACCCAGTTTACCAATTGAATTAATTTAATAAAACTTTAAGTATCTTTCATGCATGATAATAGTTTGCCAGTATTCTTAATTTAAGTCTAATTGAAAAATTAATTATTTTTATAATCATTGGATTCTAAAAAGTCAATAATGATTGATGATGGCGTCACTGGTTGATATCTACAGGGTGACTCTTTTGAAATTGGACAGCTTGTTTTTTTTTGTATCAGCTGATTTTGTATACATTCACACGTTTAAAGCAAAAAAAAGACCATTAATCACGAAATGGCAAACAATATTCTAACAAGAGAGAAGATGGTACATCTGTCAAATCAGAGTCTTTCAGTTTGCAAGAACGGAAAAAATCTTCGCCATGTTGAACAACAAGCATTGGGAGCATTGGCGCACCATTACTATTTTTCTGGTCCATATATATACGAATTTTTTTTAATAAAATGAAACCACAATAGCACTTATTATTAATGCTTAAATTGATTTTGTTACTCTCCCGTTTGAAAAAGTCAATATATATAAGGATTTCATTAAGCTAAGATTGTTCTAAAGTAGGGGTCGAGAACTTAAATGGCTGAGGTAGAAAGGAACGTCACATATTTTAAAATGTAATTCTGTGAGAGCCACACAATAGGTTTATCACTAACTGCAATAAATATCCTCAATTTATGTAAGACCCACACTTTTAAAGTACATTAAGTATCTGAAATCTTATTATGAAAGTGCATAAGAGGCCTTCACTTTTCATTCACACTATAGGATTTTTTTTTTATTAAAAAAAATCTCTGCTGTTTAATTTTGCCCAAATGACCTTCTTTTTTTTTATAAAATAAATTCTTAAAATAAAATGTATCCCTATTGAAAATTTGCTACGAGCCAGATGCAGTGATCAAAAGAGCCACATATGACTTGTCAGCTATGGGTTCCCGACCCGTGCTCAATAGGAACGACTTTCACGTCAGATTTGCATCAATTTCAGGTTCAAAGAGAACTAAAATGAGGCTGCATTGATCAGATGAAGATAAAATTTCAAAATTAATTTTATTGTCCCAGGATTAAACTGCAAATCAAAATTTATTTAATTCTATGACATAGTGAGATTTTTTCTATTTAAAGAAGTACAATTTGTGACGCTTTTAAAGGATAAATCAGAATGATATTTTGATAGAAATGAATATAATTATTCGTTGAAGAATACAAATGTAATCTACATTTAATTTTGAGAAAAATTACGGAAGGTTGTTTATGTGTTGATGCGCCACGGATATGAGGAATTGTTTACTCACGAATTAATATGTACCTATGTATAGTAAATGTACAAAAGTTAAGCAATTGCTTAAATGATATACTTACTTACCATGTTCGCATTTCCTCTCCTTTAAAAGGGGTTATTAATAAAAGAAAACCAACTTCCCGTTGAGTCAACCGTATACAAAATTATTAGCATTGCAAAATACGTAATCTACCTTCAATTTCGCAATAACTAAGAATACGTAATATTATGTTTCCTCTCGTTCTAGGCCTGAAATTATTATAATTTGTTCCTACAAATTAAAGTGTACCGTTTTCGCATTAATATTTAATTTCTCTGCACACGGACATTTTCTTTTGGGGCCATTTTTGGTGTCGTACAGACATAATATAGCATAATTTAAACCCAGTTGAAGTGATAGCTGTTGAACTAAAAGGAGAAACATTATCTTTGATAAAACCGGGAAATTGCAAAACATTGAGCACTTCTTAGACCACTTAAATTTAAAAAAATATATTATCCACTGAAAAACAGAATGCTAGAAAAATATAGTGAAAAGGGTATCATTTTGACCCAAAAATCCCAAATTTTTCAAATCAAAATGACCCCTGCCAAAAATAGTGAGAAAGGTTTCAAACTTTGTCAAAGTCCGTTTTGTGATTGTTCAAAGCAGACAATGTGCGGAAAATAGACGGTCTAATATATATATATTTATGTTTACATTAGATGTCTGCTACGACTATCGGGAGTTGTTATAAGTCCTTAGGGCATTAGATGATACTGATAGATTAATTACTCCTCTAATGGTTTTATTCAATCAAAAATATTTTATTCAATGTAGCTGTGACAGCTTTTTTTTAGCATGTAATTTTTTTTTAATATTTCCTTTTGAACATTATACATATGTATTCTCAAGTTCCAAATTTGTTATAATGTTTTTCTTATAAAGGTTAGTGTACTGATAAAATCCTGACGTCCACTTCAGTCGTAATTCCTTTGTGTTATTTTATTGACTGATATTATATTATAGTGGCCGCCATTTTGTGGAGTAATTAGGTGTTGGTTAAAAGACAAATTTTGCTTTAATAATATGGAATATAACTTTCCAAGGAATCCTCATTATTAGTCTCTGTTATTTATGAGCACACTCGCACGTAACTACTCAATTCATATGTACTCTCGCCTCAAGAATGGATGAACACTAATTAGAGTTTGATAAATTTTTATTGCTATATTGTGATGACTGATGACTACTTCAGTCTTTAGAGAGTCCACGAATAAAAACAAACAAAATTCATTTTAAAATACCAGTGTTTATATACCCTTCAAATGTTAACACATACTGAAAATGCAAAGGAATCATGATAACATAACTCTTTGTATACATGCACATCCCTGGAATATTTGATTAGTACGACTTCATTATTATTTTTTAGATCAAAAATATGTATATGATATACATCAGGGAGCATTATATACAGCGTAACATGTATAAACGATAAAATGCTATCTGCACACGCCTACAATATTTCATTAATACGAATAAATTGTCATTTCTTGGATCAAAATATGTTTATGATATACAACCGTGGAGGCATATATACAGTGCACCCGGTGACTTGTGCTCAACCATTCATACAGACAAACCTTGCTTTATTAATATAAATAAAGGGCTCTCAAGTTTTGAAATGATTTTGGCGTGAAGTTTTTAGTCTTACAACGTGCTCTTATCAGTGTTCCTTATTAGATTTTAAAGATTTGAGGAGAAGGTACCAGTGTTGGGTAAGTTACTTCCAAAATGTAATATATTTCATATTACTAATTACTTGCCTTTGAAAGTAATGCGTTTCTTTACAATATTACCTTTTGTGTAGAGTAATAAGTTACTTATTCGCAGGCTTCCCAGGAGCACAAAAAGTGCTCCTTACTCTGAGGTTCTTGTCTATTTCTCTGATAAATTGCAAATAGAGCGAGTATACCCACTTGAAAAACGTTGAATTATCCTTCGTTGTTGCCATCTTGAAATCTTCAAACCAAATCGTCTTCTTCTTGTGTTAATTTAAACCCATCTTCTTCCTCTCTATATTTACGGCTGTTGCACCTGTGTTGTTTTTTCGAAAAAAAACTTCACCTGTGCGACAGCTGGGATTGTAACGTGCGTTACCGGACTCAGTAACTGTAATATATTTAGTAGGGGGTTATATTACTCCGTTACGTCCTAATGTAATATATTACAGTAACGCGTTGGTTTTGTAACGCGTTACGCCCAACACTGGGAGGTTGAATTTGACCTAATGACCTATTTTTTTAGAAAAGAGACAAAAAATGACATATCAAATTATGTATTTATTGTATTGAGGCTAAACAAATGTATCAGAAGGGCTACAGTCCCTCCAGCCCACCCCCTCTGGACGCCACTCTTTATTAACATATGATTAAAGAGGGGATGCGTGTAGAGAAAAAAATTAGTATAGCGATTAGAAAAGAAGGAATAGTTGATACGTGCGCGCTTTCTTCTGTTTATTCACTATTTGGTAAGTCGTGAGTGGGCTAACCTCACCCTCGAGTAGAAGAATTATACCTTTCTTTGGTGTAAATTGATTTAAAGATGCTTATAAAATTAATATATAACAATTTAAATATAATTACAATATTTTCCTTGCACTAATTCTATTTAAAATGTAATAGGGTTTATAGCGATAATTCATTTCCTCCCTCCAAAATCATAAAACAAGGAGCTGATATTAACAAATTTATTAATTCATACATTCCCCTCGAACTCTAAAAAAAAGCATCTCTACATATAATTAAACACTAGACTACACTTGTGAATTGGTTTGGAGCCTATATAACGGAAATGAGTTACTTCCCTTCGGAAACATATGGGGTTATAAGCCAACCGAGATAAATGCAATGTGTGGTGTGCAAACAGTAGATTGATTGGAAATGCGTGAGTCTCGTACCAGTTACCTGAGACTTGAGAGCCCCAAGTAACGATAAATTAATGATTCTGCCGACATCATGTTTTATTCGTAATTTATTCATTGTTTTATTTTAACCAATCATTCATATCTTATTCATGAATATATCTGTTGATTATATTTATAATTTGCAAAGATATGCATTTATGTAGCTAAAGGCTACATCAAGTGATTCTTATATATGGTACTTCATTTGATAATTAACATTTTGAAACCATGGCTGAACGTATATACATATTTAATGTCAATGATATATAGTGTAGTTAACAGTGGTCTAACGGTGATGAAGAAAAGGTTTTTTTGACTTTGAGAGACAATTTATAATTTTTTATACATGATGATATGTATGTATGTAGTTTCAAGGGAGGGGTGGATAAAAAATGAGCTTGTACTCAAAAACTACTTACATCTTAAGTGTATATGATTCAAGACGTCTGGTTTTTTTGTCTTATTTTTTTTTTTTTTTTTTTTCTTTTTTGGTCACCCAAAAAAAGAAAAAAGAAGTTTGAAATAAGTATTAATGAACGCATTCTTTGGGAAAAGACTTTACGTTATATATTTAGGTAAACATGATGAAAGAGTGACCTTCAAAAAGACAAGAACCAAAAAAATACATAAATATTATGGAAGGGCTTCTCTCTTGTCTTTGGTTCTGCGTACGCATAACCATGCCGCTCATGTGTTGCTTGCGTACAACTACAAAATACTTCCACTTCCTTATATGTTGTTGCCTCTGACGCAGGAGGGACTAATAATGATGATACCGTACGCTTCCAAAATTCAAGAATAAAAACAACATCATCCCATCATGGTAGTTATCAAAATTAACTTCATGAGCGATCAAGTGTAGTCCAAATCCTGGTCTTTACGTCCACCACCCCCTTTTTTATTTATAAAGTCTTCCAAAAATTAGCATCTCAGCCGCGTGACCTGTGGAGTGAGATCCATGACATGATATATTCAAATTTATCAAATCCAGATAAAGTGAATAAATCATTATAGAAATAATAAATAGTTATGTGGTATTTGGATAGTGATGTGCTTGCATCCTCTTCACTTCCGGCCTCTCCGGACATTGGAATTGGGCCTTACTCTCCATTGAAATCTCCTAATGCACGTGTTCAAGCTATAATTTCAACAGAGGCTCCTGTCAAAATGTTTGAAGAGAAGTCCTTTGAATCCTTTGATTTTGGAAATATTTCCTCTGATCCGGAAGCATTTGGAAAACTATGGAAAATGTTTCAGGAAAGACATAAGATACAGGAATCGAGCGGGTCTGAGAACGAAAAAGGATCTTGGGGTAAGATGTTGGGATTTTTATATTTCATTTCATTTCCTTGCTTATAAAGAAAAAAACGCAGATACTGCCCTTTCCTACAAAAATACATGCAACAATGGACTAGATAAGCATGGAACCTATGATAGTATAATCCTTTCATCCTCTTATCTTCCCCTCTCAAAAGAAAGAGGAAGAAAAAGTCAATGTCCTCAGGATAATATCAAGTTACCGTTATATTATTATAAGAGGAACTTATGAAATTAAGCCAGATTTTTAAAGACATTGTATCATTTTGTACTTATAAACAAAGTTTAGTTAGATATTTAATAATTTTAGGCCAAAAGTGTATCTTCTTAATTGAAGGTGACGCCCCCTTGGGGCTCATAACTGATATTCTTATTATATAAAATAGACAAATTGCCCATAAATCTTGTAGAACCGTCATCAAATGATTTTAAAGTTTAAAAAAGACTTAACATTTGCAATAAATACTACTTGATGACAATAATAAAAAAAGATATTTTAATTAAATCAAAGTAAAGTACCTATAAAAGGAATAGATTTATGCAATGATTACTCATTTTTTGGATTAGTAAGAGACTCGAAAAGTCGGATATTTGGAGGAAAAACATCTGATCATTGTAATAGTAGATTAATGATTCACACAGGAGGCCGGCAGCCCCCGGATCACGGGCAATATCGTCCCTTTATTGAATTTTGACCGGTCCACCATCTTATCATGGGCAATCATCTACGTATAGTCATACTAATCCAAAAAGACAGTTGAGAGCCTTCAGAAATTTCCTTCTCAGCACCCGAAATATAAAAATATTATGAATAACGATAAACTGATGATGTCAATGTTTGGAAGTTTGTGAACAACTTTTGTCCAAAATGAAATACATATAAGTAATTTGATTTTTTGCTCCTGTCATCGACAAATATTTCACCTGATATAGAAAAAATATCACAAAATAAGCAGACACTTGATTCTGCTTAAATAATTGGTATTTTTTTTTTAAATAGATTTTTCTTTTAAATTACATTTCTTTATTTTAATTCCTATAGTAATAAAAAAGGATATTATTTAAATAAAATTAATTTGAATCTTTGTTTTCTCTAAACACCCAGAAATTCAATTACAGGCTTTTCAACTATGACTCTGCAGCGATAGATATTTGGCCCGCTGCCATGACAATACATTGGCCCCTATTCTCTAAAAGGTTGCCGATCTCTGATCTACACTATGCAAATAATAATGTATAATCCTAGCATAAAATACATATTGATACATATATATGATAAATCCTAAATTTAGCCATTAAAAAGATTGGTTATTTATTGTCTAAACCCTCAAAACTCAAAGATACTACAATACATAGTTTATCATTTTTTCAATCTTAATTAAACAAAAGGGCTTTATTCTGATAAAACTTAGGTCTCCCAAAATGGCCGGACATCAACAATGCTGACGTCACATAAAAACAATACATTGAATATTAAATTATGGAAATGTTTTTTCCATATATATATATATATGATAATATCTCGAAACCTTTCTCTATTATTGATAAATTTGTTTATTCATATAAAGAAATTACATCCGAATATATATTCTTTAACAATTCCAAACAAATATAGATATTTATATTTCATAACATTTAACAGTAAAAACTGCTTGTCTAGACGTTGACTTAAGTCCAAGATATACAACACTAACTAATTGAGAATCTATCTCGGCTCTTAGCTAGAGTATGCTTTACTAGTATGGTATATTATTAGGATAAAATACTGTAATTAAATATTTAGCTTTGCAATCATATTACAATTAAATGACAGTATCTTTTGCGAATTTAAATAAAAGCAAAATAACAATTAAAAAAATGGGTTTGTTCCGTTTCCTCCTTGTTAGCATGGTTCAAGGCCGTATACGACTATGTTTGTAGATACACTTATTTATAGCAATGTGAGCACTTTTATACAATAAAAAAAAAGATTAAAAAATATTGGTTGAGTAGCGGACACAGATGAGAAATAGGTCATTTGATAGTTCATATAAGCATAATTGTGACCTTTCAAGGGAATGTCTTGGTTCTCTACGTAATGCACAGTGTACAAATATCCCATGTCCATGAAACAAATTATGTTTACAAATTAATAATGTGTAGCACCATTGTTTGAAAAGGAATCAAATGTATATTTGATCCGGTTACAAGACCGGCTCAAGGGAGAACAAAGGAGGCATTGCCACTCCCTCATACCCCCATTTATGATACTTATTTGCCTCCTTGTCCAAAGCCGGTTTTAGGAAGGGCACTTGCCATGCCCGGCGCATGGATTTTAACTCATGACATGAATCAACAACAGGATAAATTTCCTGAGAGCCAGTGTTAATCACAAGTATGTTATGAATAAGGAATTATCCTTTTTATATAATGTCCGCTAACATTTGGTAGAATTAAATTCAAAAGGGGTTTCGTCAAACATAGAATTATCCACTCGTATGCCTCTAGTTTCACCACAGGGTGGGCAGGGCTCCTTTCTTGGATGTTTCACTGCCTTTTTTAATTTAAAGGAGAGGTAGTGTCGGTCACTGTGGGTCACTGTGGCCAAAATGTTATCATAGAAGTAGGATCCACACACATTCCCCTCAATATTATCCCAGCCCTGGACATTTATCTTATCAGAAATTTTTTGTTCCTTTCATTTTAAGAAACGTTCGAGTAAGTTTTTGATTTAACTATTCACTTTGGTTTTTAAAAAAAACAACCTCAAACTGTATTTCTTGAGTCGCCAATCAATTACCTACCTTTCACCTATTCCTAAGCTACGCCATCGTTTGAACCTACATACCTATTATGTAGAACTTAAATATACTCAACTGACAGCTCCAAGAATGAATCTGGACCTTCTGACTGCTGTAGTTAGAACTCAGGTCTCAAAAGTACAAAATATAGTTGAATAATATGTACAATAAAAAGAAATCCATTATTTTTCTGATAGAAGATAGATTTAGTAATCTGGATTTCATGTTCTATCAGGTTAAACTAGATGGGATTAAAAAGATAGAATTTCGTATTAAAAGTACTTCTTACCCAATTTTATTATTTCTTGACTCAGTATTCTTTAATCGAGCATCAAAGATGTACACAAGCAAAGATAAAATCCGTTATATTTTACAGTTTTTCTTCGATAAAGGCAAAAATGCAAGCCACCGGCAAAAAATGTAAAGAATGTTTCAGTTCCGTATACTTTAACAGCCAATCATGTGCAATTTCGGTTTCGCCGATTCTGTTCTGGTAATTTTGATGCCAAAGATGCACCAGGCTCTGGAAGATCAATTATAGAAAACATCCATAAAATTATGGAAATAGTTGAAGCCGGTCGTAATATAATCACTGTTTCAATTGCCTAAGAGCTAAACTTTGCAATAAATCCCGTTTGGAGCCATTTAAATAAGGCTAGATTAAAAAAGAAGCTCGATGTATGAGTGCAACACGAGTTGACAAAAAGTGGGTCACTTAAAAATACATCAAGGGGAAATGGTCGTGGTTTAATCGCTGTGAGCCCGCACAAATGGTGACCAAGCTAGGATTAACGTTCTGGAATATTTAATGTGTGCATGGTGGGATTCGCAGGGAATAATCTACTATGAGCTGCTACCCTATCACTAAAATCTTAATTTGGATTTGTACTGTTGACCATGGATCTGTCCAAGTAAGCCATCGCCCAAAAGCGGCCATCTCTGGCAAATAAGAGAGGAATTGTGTCCCATCAGGACAACGCCAGGCCACAAACATCGATATTCACTCGCTGGAATCTCCGGGAGATTGGTTGGGAGGTTGTTGTGCATCTACCTTATAGTCCGGACCTGGCACCAAGTAATGATTACATGTTCCTCTCTATGGGAATGATTTTGTTGGTGAAAAATTCGCCTAGAAAGAAGCTTGTGAAAAACGACTTTCCCAGTTCTTTACCAATAGGGACAAGGATTTCTATGAAAGAGGCATAATAAAATTAGTTTAAAAATGGCAACAAGTTGTAGAACAAAAAGTGCATATTTTACCTATGTTTAATTCCTAATATACTAAATAAAGCATTGAAATCAAAGAAAAAGTAATGGATTTCTCTTTACTAGACCGTAAATGTATGTAAATATAAATCCGGTGGTTTTTTTAGGTGACCTGGTAATTTGTAATGTGTAGTATAAAAAGGACTTTTATTTTTCTTAGCAGTTGTCGTTATTATTTAATTCCTGAGTAGTGAATATCCTTCCCTAAATAGATTCAATTATTTTCAAACCCTGTTTGAACGTTCGTGTGTGCTCATAAAAACATTTGTTGAGAGTTATAATTGTAAGCCCTGATGGAAGAGTAGAAAGAGGGATTGACATAGGAGTAGTAATTCTAGCAAATGTCATTCTTATGTTTATCCTTTTTTCCTTCCTCTCTTGTCACAGCTGATTAAAGTTGATGCTATGAAACGTCATGAGTATTATCCTTTCTCTCTTCCAAAATATTCTTCAAATTGTCAGGGTTACCATCTTGATTTCAATTTCTTTTTTTTAACATGTCCATTTCACATTGGATTTTCAGCTTTGATCATGAAGTTCCTGGCCATAAGATAGATAAGATCCACACAATTGAGCAAGTAATATATATTTTTTTTTTAAGTAGACATACAGAGTGTCCACGATAAATTGGAACTACTTTAAACTTCATCCAGATCCATAATGTGGATATTCGGGGTTAAATCATACTAATATAAAAGGTTGCGTGAACAATACACTATAACTTCCACCACAATTGTTTTGACAACAAACAATAGTCATTATGGAACAAGCAAGGAGAGACACCATCCTCGAATTGGCTCGCACGGGACACAAGCCCTCTGCTATCTACAAGCTTCTTAACTACCCCAAGACCATGGTGTACCGAGTCTTCAATGCCTGGGAGGTTGAGGGGAAGGTCTGCCGCAAGGCCCACAACATGAAAAGTGACCGAATCCGCACTCCCCGCTTCCTTGAAGGCCTCCGGAAGTCCATCAAGGCTTCGCCGGGGACTTCCTTGTCCAGGTTGGCCAAGAACCGTGGAGTGAGGAAGCAGCTGGTCTCCAAGGCTGTGAATGAGGACCTCGGGTACAGGTCATACCGAATGGCCAAACAACACATCTTCACGGCATCCATGAAGGCCACCAGGCTCACCAACGCTAAGCGTCTCCTCAATGACCTGAAGAGCCATGGAGGAAGAATCATCTTCTTCTCCGACGAGAAGAACTGGATCGTCGACTGAAGCTACAACGTCCAGAATGACAGGTGGCTTTCCAAGGAGAGAGAAGAGGTCCCTGCGGTCTTCACCACAAAGTTTCCGGGCTCCATTACGAGGGAGTGGAATGCTGTCGATTCCGTGGAAGTCATCAGGGAATGCAAATCCTTTAGGGGCAGGATGGAGAAGATGGTGGCTGCTGAGGGAGGACATGTTGAATAAATTTATTGTTTAATATCATGGTTAACTTTTTCATATTAACAAATACACTCCAAATTCCATTTTTATCAAGCATGTTGAATTTTAAGATAGTTCCAATTTATCGTGGACACCCTTGTATGTTGTAAAACCATATATGTTAAAATGTGTTTTTAAATTGGTTGTTTTATTATTATAACTACATGTTATAAATATTTTTAGACCTATGCATTGCATACATTGGAACTGGTCTAATTGGACCTTAACTTACAACAGTTGAGTAGCTCTTTTTTAATATTCAAGAACGAAAACAAACTAACATTTAAAGAGTCAAGACGGAGCTGACAATTGTTACTAGTTATTGGAATTCCGGCTCTTTTTATAGAACCAGCTCTTTCTTTTTTATGGAAAAAAATTTAAAAAATCCATTTGACATTTTTTTTCCTTAAATTTGGCATAAACAATCACTGAACTGAACATATTTTTTTTACAAGAATTATGAAAGAGCATAATTATAACTGTTAATTCATTCTATATATTTGAAATTGGTCTCTTCTTCGACTTCAATACGAGTTTGGAAACTTTGGCTTGTCCCAGAATTTTTTTAATTGGGGGTTGGAGAATTCTGGGAGACCTAATGAAGCTCTGGAGTCCTAGAAATTTTGTTTTGTCTGAATCGTTGAGGGGAACATTTTCAAAACCTTTGCCATTTGTGTATTAAGGTAGAAGGCGAACTTTCAGTTATATCCCAAATTACCTCCTCTAAGCCGGCCACCTTCTTCTGACCTGAACCTGGAGGTACATAAGCGTAAAGCATGTCGATGACTCAACGTCTTGGATGCTCCTCCAAGGACATTTTTTTACTTAACGGATATTATAAACCCATAGTTTATAAGCTTATATATATATCGTTAAAGGATTTTGTAATTTGTCTTGTAAATATTTCCACTCACCTTGTATATACATCCAACTCCCGAAAAAGCCATTTGTCACCTGTACATCTCAGAATTATTGGAAATTTTATTATACATTTTTACAGTCTCATATATACATTTTTTCTGAACCTTTCATTTCATCAAGCAAAGTATATGCTAAAAATGTTTCACTCTGAACTTATTTTGATCAAATTGAATTCATTTTTTAAAGCTAGATCCCACCTACAAGATATGGTAGACGTGAGGCTTGATTCAAATTCATGAACAGCTCTGCATATATGTATAAGAATGTGGTATATTCACAGATAAATGAATTCAAATGACACTCTAATTTGATTGATTATATTATTTACTCAAATGAAAATATCAGATTATGTATGTATGTAAATGTAACCATATGATTTTCTTGAGAAATGATTAAAAGACAAGATACTCAACAACTATACAAGACAAAGTCACAAACCTGTACATTTTTATTTCTTCATTCTAATACATATGTACGATTGAGTAACAGTATTTTCTTACAATATAACATGTATACTATCGAGTAGTGTTGCACTCAATCCAGTCTTTGAACCGGTTCTATCAGTCCTTGGACCATTCCTTCACGTCGTTATCTTTATTGTATCACGCAACTTTTCATCAAAAAGGCCCAAAATCGTCTGGTAGATAGCCAAATAAGTCAGTCGTACCAACCCCCTATTTATATCTTATATACTCGCAGACTATCATCGTCAGATTATTTCTTCACCATTTTAGGAATAAATTATATTGTATTAAAATCTACATAGTATTTTATTCGAAACTGTATTGTAATATTACATAGTAATATTCTATTAAAAGAGTAGTTATGATTAGTTAAAATATTATTTATATGAAAGAATAGCCAAAATTTCTTTATAGAAATAATAAAATAGCTAATATATATAACTTCTATGAAGACGAGATATCAACAAGAAATTGTATTCCTGTTCTTTTGGAAACGGACCATATGTAGATATGTTACAAAAGAGGGAGTGCTCTAATCTTTTTTTTTCCCCACGTATTAAGTTGCTTTTGTGACGCATTAAACGCCATAAATATGTAAATCTTTTAAATTATAAATTTGATGACTTTTTCATAAAGACATTACAAAACATTTACACTAATAATGTTCTAGAGGGTTTAAACTATATTGGAATTGCAAAAATTCGAGGAAAGTCATAATAAACAGCTTTATTTAATAATTTAAAATGACTTCCAAATTGGCTTCGACGTTTTGGGCCAATAATAACCCTTTTAATTAAACGAGATTTTTTTTTTTCAACGCAATAAAGCTTGAACATTTTTCTATTCATTAATGAAAAATATTTAAGAAATGATTGAGAACATCAGTTTTTATGAGATGAAATAGTTTGTAGTCGCTAATGAATAAAAGATGTATTGAACTACAGATTTGTGTGGGGGTTTGGTACAAAAAATTACCCATTTTAGTTGACAGAGAAATTTTAAAAAACACTGAACGAAGTTTGATTATTTATCTATTCATTAGGGAAAAATATATATAAATTGATTGACGGAATTCATTTTTATGAGATGAAGAAGTTTGTTATAACTAATAAATAATAGGACAATTTCTTTATCTTTAAAATTAGCTCCGACGTTTTTGTTCAAAAATGACACTTATAATTAATAGAGAGTTAAGTTTTTAAACGCAAGAAGGCTTAAACATTTTTTTATTCATTAGTGAAAAAAATATAAAAATTGATTGAGAGCATCAGTTTTTCTGAGAATTTGAAATATGTAGGCACTTTTAAATTATGAGAGGAATGCCATGTTTGTGTTATGACGTCATCAAGGACATAACTTGATAAGTTTTAGGAGTGATATGTAGGATTGAACTGAAGCGGACCGATACTGAACTGGAGGGGACTGTAGTCTTCAGTCCCAAATAAGGACAGACACATTACTACTATCAAGGAGATTCAGTATCTAAATAGGATGTTCTATCATATGTACAATATACATATATATATGAAGATGTACAACATATCAATAAACGAAATCGTTATATTCTCAGACTTTAAATTTATTGATCAGTTGGCTCAAGCAACCCTTTCTGAGGATGCTAAATAAGTTTGCATAAAGAATTTGTTTTTCTATACTGGTGACATTTGGTATTCGCAGTATAAACTTGACCAAGCTAGCATATCCTAGCTTTTATGTTTATATCGCAACCTTTTTGTCAAAAAGTAACAGAAAAACACGCAAATTCAGTGGGTATTTAACCAATTACGAAATTATTATTCCATAACTGTTTTGAATTGCTCATAACTTGACAAAAGTTAATTATAATTCAATAAATCAAAGTTCTGAGCTCTACTAATGAGGTAAAAGGAAGCCGAAACATCGACAGTTGATAAAAAACTATGGTGGTAGAGATTTTCAATATACCTTGATTAGTGTTGGATCGGTCTAAAAAGATTGTAGTCCTATCAGTCCGGTCTTGATTAAGTTGTCAGTCATAGGAGGGTCCTTATCGGTCTATTAGGGTAACTTACAACGGTCAAAATAACTCAGTTTCTAACTACGTTATTTCAACTATTGAAGTGGCATCATATCCTCTTTCAAAGAGACGAAATATCAGGCATGTAAGCGTTCTGCTATTTTGGCGTTCCCTTCAATTATTTTTTTCATCGTTCAGCCTTTACCTAATTTCGTACTCGAAATGAGATTGCTAAATTAGATTGACTGTAGAAAAACGAGAGCGCTTTCTGGGACACTACGTTTTGTTGTCTTTTTTGTATGAAATGTCTATGGGAATCATAAAAAAAAATAATCAAACTAAAGTTATAAACACTTATAAGAGACTAAAAATAAAAATATTTTATTTTCACAGAAGTAGAATAGTTGTGATTCATATCGATATCCTCTTAATCCCATATGTAAATATAGATGAATTAAGTCAAAAATAATTATTAAAGTCCATTATATATTACTTATGACTTAATAGTTCCGAGTCAATGTAATAAAATTTCATATTTATAGCACGTCACCCTAAAAGGAAGCTAGAAGCATTTTTCTCAAAATTGAACATCGAATACATTTTCCAACAAATTATAGTTCATTTCCATGAACAAATGATTCTGATTAATCCTTTGGAGGCACTGCAAATTTTACTAAAAGTAGCTAAAATTCACCACTGGCATTTATAGAATTAGGAAATTAATAAATTATACTTCTAAGAAAATATTGGGGCCACATTAAGTCAAGTAATTAAAACAGAATTTTGAAACTACAGTCAAAACTCTGGGGTATCTCAATGCATCCCGGAAATTTGAATTTAATGCCTATAATTGACCGTATTATCTCTTTGAAATATTACCTGTCTTTTTATAGATATAACTGATTGAAACTTTGAATATTGGCGTTATTGAAAGATTACATCCCAGCCAAAATTTTATAAAAATACCATTAACTTTGATTGTAGTCAGTCACGTTAAACATAATATATAACTCAAAGATCCACGCAATCTGAAGTACTTTTAAATACAAACGAAAATTGTTGTGCGGGTCTTTACTTTTTACTTTTGGGTGTAAAGTACTCATGAAATGATTAAGAACGTGAGAATATGTTTGATTGAGTACAAGAAAAATTAAATTATTACTTCGTAAAAGAGACATAAATAATAATTATATACTTTTAGAGTGATTAATTCACATTTACATGAATATTAATATCGGGAACGCCTGCAAGGGTGGAGGCTTTAGGTACCTCCCCAATTTCAAAAATTGTCCCTGAATTTGCATAGCCGTGTTTCTAGGATACTTATCCCATGGACAACTATACCCTTACGAAATTATAACGGAACGGACCGCTAAAATCTCATTTTTAAGGTTCAACGTTTATCGTTCAAAAATAAAATAAAATCTGTTCTGTTCATTGAACGCACGTTCCATGGAACGCCGTTCTATTTTGCATTCTGTTCACAAGCCTGCGAAATACATAAAGTTTCAAGTAGAGGATACCTGGCTGGAGCTAATTTCTAGCTATAATTAATTTATTCCAAGCAAAGAGAGAAGAAAGAAAAGATAGCTAGGATCGTAGGGATGACTTATCGGTCTTTAGCCAGGACGGATGAAGGGCTAAAAAGACCAGACCGATTAGAAAAAAGAATGAAAGGGGACTAAAAAAGACTTATTAGGACTACAGTCCTAGAACCGATCCAACACTAACCGTAATAAGCAATATTGACGTCATTAGCAAGTAAATATTTGACAATGTAATCGGGGTATTTGTATTATTAGCGAACAAAACCACTTCGTCAGGGCTCATTACTACTTTTTTTAGTAATAAATAACAATATATACGATATAAAGTTGGTTTGTAAGGCCCTGTAATTGATATATAAACATATTTTGAAACATACTCCTATATTAGATACTATGGTATATATTGTTACCATGTTAAAAACTTAAATCATCCTAATATTCAAGGCCGTAATCACTGAGGGTCTGGCCCCAAATTATTCTTTCAGTAGTGGTATTTATTCTTCTATTATTAGTAAGTTATTCAGAGTCGCTTAATCCAGTTCATTTTAATATACCTATATAAAAAAACCGTGGTTACGTCACTGTCAAGTCAAGCTATTTAAAAGTTCAATTCGAGTAAATCAGGGATTTTTGTCCTATGTAGGAGGTAACCTGTATATTGGTATGGCATATAAGGTCTATTATTAAAATGGTGAAACAACTTCCATATATTTGTATTTTCGTACTTTTCATTTTAAGCGAAAAAAGTAACAAAGTGTGATTAATAGGAAGGAGCCTGATATAACAAAAGTTTGTGGGTGGTTGATGCATTCATTTTCATGTATCTACATGGACATATTACAAGTTAAAATCAATTAATTTACGAACTAGTCACTCTCTTACTATGAAAAAAAAAAAATTAAACCATTTCTTCGCAATCATATTTTTTATCACAGAGCGTATTAAGGACCATGATTATGGATGAAGAAATACAGTTTTGTGATTAGAAAAAGAAAACTGACGGTTTTATTGTTTATTTTTTTAAACATTATTTTCATTCTTTAATAGATCGTTGAGGTGCTAACATCTCTCTCTGAAAGAAAAATTTCCCCTAAGTCCTTAAAATACAAATTAGGTCTATTTGACACATTTTAAAAAGTAGATTATTTCCTTTCCTTCTCCTATAGATCCTAACCAAGCATTAGTTTGTGACTTTGTTTGTACCTCTAGGTATTAAATGAAACACTGTTTTTTTATTCAATAAGTG
The DNA here is from genome assembly GCF_016086655.4 of Lepeophtheirus salmonis. NCBI lineage: Eukaryota > Metazoa > Arthropoda > Copepoda > Siphonostomatoida > Caligidae > Lepeophtheirus > Lepeophtheirus salmonis. The sequence continues at coordinate 32,761,123 of NC_052132.2, forward strand.
TAATATTGTATAGCTTCTGCAAAATTATATATATTTTTTTAGGGGGGTATTTTTCATTAAAATTTATAGCTATTTCCTAAAAATGGAAGTTTTGGAATTTTTTTTAAATACACATCTGTTCACAAAAAAAAAAAATAATTATCAGGAAAAAAAAATTGACAAATTAATATTTTTGGGTAAGAAATTCCCGAATTACGTTTCGAAGCTTAGAAAAAAAATTATCCAAAATCCACAGCTGTTCACACAAAAATTGCATTTTATGAGAAAAAAAATCATAAACCTACAGTCATGTCTTTCAAACTTCCCTTTAAAAAAAATAGGAAAAATTGTCGAAAATAAGTTTTTATGAAGTTAGCCATTTCTTCACAGCTATGGTTTTACCAATAGTTTTTTGGTAATTGTTCATAGCTGAAAAATGCTCATACTAATTCAACCAATCAACGTTCAGAACATTGTAAATGGGAAGAAAAGAAGACAAACTAACGGTTGACAATAAAATACATAGTCAATTTGTATGTTAGTGATGTAAGACCGTGTAAAAGATTGTCAGATTGTCTCATTTATTGTGTCAAAAATGAAGCAGATCTAAGAAAAAGTTGTTGTAGCTTACTTAATAGTAGTTTGTTTCCTATAACTCAGGATCTCTGCACCATATTGTGGCTATGAAATTTAAACAAAGTATTTGTTAGGGTTTATTAATAGTTTATTTACTGACAATAACTCCGAGATTTCTACACTATCTTGCAGATACAAAAATGAATTATTAATTATGCTGCTATATTCATCAACTAACAGATGGAATCCGCACATTGATATTCAATTACAAATTGAAACACGTCATTTCTTGTTATATGTATAACTTGATTAGACTCATCCTTCAATACAAGGTCCATAGAATGATTGACTAATAATTAAATCTTTATCATGACTGTCCATTGTACACTCATGTTATTAAACAGTTATTATCTCGATGATTACTAAATAAATGTGGGGCATGTAACTGGTTTTACAAATTATTGCTATTACGTTAACCATTCCAGAGTTGATATATTTATTTAATAAGTAATTAAATTCATATTCAAAAATATAGTTGGAAATGAATAAAACATTATGTATCTTAGGAAGGTTTATTTCTCAATCCCTTTTTTTTTGTTTCTCTTGAAATAACTTTTTATTATGAGGTTTTAGAGGAATAGTTTTTTTATAAAAAAGATGCAAAATGTAATTAACAATAGTTCTTATTTAGTAATTGGGGGTGATTAACTGATAATACATTAGTAAATGGTGATTCTGTAAAGGTCTTAAAAATGTTGAACTTTCCGAAATAAATCCGGTTCTAATTGTCAATTTGTCCGAAATCACAACAATATAAAATTATTATATAACCCTAAACCTGATAACATTAATTTTAGTTCTGCATCATAATTATCCGTGAAGTTATTTGTATTTAAATAGTTTTGCGAATTTCAAATTATGAAAATGAATTGAAAAAACTGTTTTTTGTATATTATAATTTAAAGCAATTAAAAGCCTAATTGAATTTTATAAATCGGAAAAATTATAAACTCAAAAGCAAAATTTCAATTAGATTAATATAATGAAATATTCTGCTAAACAATTTTTTCGGAATATTTTTTTTTGTTATGTATTAGGGCCTTTTATTTACTTTTATTAATATGAGGTAGGGATTAGTTTTTAACCATGGTCAATTAATGTACCTTTTAGCAAGAAGAGTCAAATTGTATATGCATTTCATCATCAAGAGTATGTACTTCCGTATTTAGGTAGCGTTCGTGGAGCACTACATTTTTTCGCCGGAAAAGGCACGTTCCTTAACTCTCAAACGCATGATAGCGACTGCCTGTATTTCCAAGAAAACCTAAGAATCTCGTTTCCAGAATGACACCACGCCTACTTCTTTTATTAATTATAAAGACTGATTGGCTTGCATTATAAAAAAGGAAGTTATTTTGTCATACCTTGTTTTGTGCCACTTCTCATATCTTGATCAAAGTTTGAAAGAAAGACAAAATTCTTCATTTGGTCAATAAGGATTAATATAAATATTATTCCTTAGTTTACATAAAACTATTTTGATATAAAACTTCCAAACCAACAAAAAAGATTTATAAAGTTTTTCTTTATAGTCATTCTATGGAGCAAAAACGGAGAGTAACTGTTTCAAATGTTTGCATTTTTCAATCTTTGATCGAGATGCATGACCTAGAGATGACATTTCAAGACAGTAAAATTTTGTATAGGTTATTCTCATACCGCATCACAACTTTTCTACACTAGCCATAATCGAAATTCGAAAAAAGTAACCAGAATGTGCATAGTAGCGTTTGTGAATATACCGTCACCAGATACAGTAACTGGTGTCCTGAATCATATAAAACGGTACTATGTACACTAAATTGATATTGGATCTTGTACTTGTGCACCTGCGTCATCATAAAATTGTCCCGCTGATAACGTAACTCCACAAGTTTCTGAGCTAGAAAAACGTCCTCTCTCACCATTTCAAAGGAAAAATCCTACGGACGCCCTTATAAGTCCATGTAAACTGCCTTAAATAATATGTTCAATATGTGTTTTTAGTCCAAAAAGTATCAAATTACCAATATTAATTTTGGAACCAGACAAAAACATTAACATTGTGACAAGATTAGTAAATAGAATATAAAATGATATCTTCTCATTGAAAGGAACAACGGCGTCGGAATGGGAGAAGTGGTCAGGGCATATTTATTTTAGGGGGGTGGGGAAATGAGCCTTAGGCTTTTTTGGCAATTTTGACAGATTTTTTTTGTTTTTTTATAATTGCCAAATTTGACAAAAAACTTTTTTTAAAAGAGTAAATAAACTTTTTTTATATTTTAGTGGTTAAAATTTTTGGGAAGAGACAATATTTGAGCGAATAGCCATATTTTTTTGTAGCGATGGGACGAATCTGAAAAACATCCCGCTGCCGATTTCGATTCTTATCACTTTTAAAGAATAGTTAAAAAATATCATTTTGCCATAAATTTCTAAGAATTATAATTGGTCAAGTAAATCACGTTCCTTCATTTAATCTAAATATTATTTACATTAAATGAAATATAGGAGTGTAATTCCTCTGCCCGGCATGCATTTTCTAATGTTAATTTTCCCATGACAAGTTATCCCACAGTAAACTTTCCAAAGGCAAATTTTGGAAAGGTGAGCCTTCCTAGATCCCTTTACAATACTTAGTTTCCTCCTAAAATAACAATATCTGTACCGAACTAATGTTCACGTTTAGTTTGTGTTTAATTTGTTTCTTCTCAGTTTTTGAGCATTTTTGACCATAAATTATTTTAGTACAATAATTATAAAATTATAAGACTCAATTAGTTTTTTTATATCTGGACAGATATATTTAATATATATATATATGTTTTTCAATACTTAGAAAAGTAATAAACAAGAATCGGAATTGCAAATTAAACATTATTTTCCCGATGCCGATTCCAGAAATAACACCAGATTCTCCGACTTTGATTAATCATCTAATCATTACTTTTTTCGACAAATTTAGAGTTAAAACTTGTTGAAGGAAATTTGAAGGAATAACATTTCTTTTAATAAGACAAATGGAATTTTTCTTCAGAAAAAAGAAATTTATTATTTTTCTAGACAAGGCAAATATTTATTATTTGCACTAACTATAAAAGTTCCCCAAAATGAGGATGGGAGTAATGTATAAATAAATGAGTAGATATTGATTGATTTTTCAGACAAAAGTAAGTATAATGCGCTAATGGACTTTGTAAATATGGTCGACTTGTTTAATTCCTCTTTATAATCCCTTTGAATGACTTATACATAATTATAGTACCCTCTATCTTTATTACAACAATATTTATGTAATTAATGATACGAGTATACAAAATAGAGCATAAATATATATTTATTTATTTTTCAGAAATGATCGTACTTCAAGGTGTTCTTTTAACTGTACTGGTGCTAATATCTGTTCTATGGGCTTTTTGCTGCAAGAAAAGATGCTTTGCCGTAAGTAAAGGAAGATATAATTAAGAACAGTGATACTATATCTAAAGGCGTTTCTTGCAGGTGGAGTCTATGGACTCAATATCAGATTCCGTCGTAGCATTAGCTCGTAAACTCTCTATTTCTTCAAGAGACCTTCCACCGTCCTATTCAAAAGTAAGTTTTACTTTACTACAGCCCTTAACAATCATCCCCCTTTTTTTCATCAAATATTTCATTAGGTCGATTTACGAAGTGTGGGATTGACGATCGATGACCATTACAATCCCCCTCCATCCTATGATTGGGCCCTTGAAGATACCTTGATATACTGCAATCCACCCCCCTCACCTACACCTGGTCATAAGCGCCGTTTCTCACACTTTAGCCATCAGTCCTCTATGTCTGATTTCAGCAGTATTCTTTCGAGAGGAAATTCACGATCCTCTATTTCTGATTGCAACAGTATTCTTTCGAGAGGAAACTCACGATCCTCTATCCTCTCTAATAGCACTTCATCCTCTCGAAAGTCGTCACGAGTTACATTTGCACCGGATCTGGAAATGGGTCCCACCCCTTCAGTTATGAGAGGAGATTCCAATATGAGTTTGCCCATTATGACACACATGATTCCTCATTCGGCGAGACGAAAGTCAGTCAAGTCAGAAGGCTATGCATCTTCAAATAGTTCCAGGCGTGTGTCCTTTGCTGATGAATACTTTCCTATAAAGAGGAAAAGAAGTTTCATTGTGGAATTAGATCCTAAAGTAGAGGATGAGCTCAGGTTGAAGCTCTCTCTATTGGGGAAATTTGATTCGTTTGAGCCAATTATTGATGGTATCCTCTCAGAAGGAGAGGAGGAAAACAAGGATGAGGAGGAGAAGGGAAATGGATCAACGGAGTTCAACTTATACCGATCCTTCAGTCCTCCTCCAACACTTGAGATCATCAATGAGACAGAGTCAGACTGATATATAATTAGTATTTATAAATTTAATTACCTCTTGTTATTTATTTATAATGAATATTTATGAAATAAATATATATTTAATTTTATACTTATTTGAGCTTGGAGCCGTCAACGACGATCAATTTTTGTCAAAATGTAGTTGGCTACAAGAACCTTGCGATATTTCATCATTTTTCCTTGTGAATTATTAACATTCCCCTTCTTATAATTAATTCACCTTGTGAATTCATGGAGATAGCGTAGTTAGTTATAGAGTAATTCATACTGATAAAAACCCAGTGTTGAATGGGCAGGCTAAAAAAGAGAAACCGAAAATCAACGTGTTAACCCTGACAACTTGGAGATGTCTTGGATGAGAGAAAAAATAATGCTCATGACGTTTCATTAGATCAGCTACAATCAGTTGTGACAAGAGAGAGAGAGAAAAAAGATACAGACAATTGCGGGAATTACTCCGATCTCGATCCCCCATTCTACTCTGAGTTCAACAAGAACTTACAGTTATAACTCTGCAACAAATCCTCAGGGCTACGTTCCATCTTTAATGTGCACACACGAACATTCAAACAGGTTTTGAATATAACTGAATCTATTTAGGAAAGGATGTTCATTACTCAGGAGTTAAATAATAATGACAACTGCAAAAGAAAAAAAAATCATTCTTCAGATATTAATTCCAAAACAAACGGGCCAGCTAAAAAATACACCGGATTTTTATCATTATCATTGGAAGAAGCTCTAAAACTCAGAAGTTGCTAAAGAGCAGATAAGAGCACAAACTATCATATAACTGCAGTGTTGATCTGTAGACTAATCTTGAATTAGCTCATCACACAGTTGGAGCCAATAGTGATTCGGGGAAAGTTTGGATTGATATCCAAGCCAGTAACCGAGTCTATCAGATTTCTTATTGGTACATATAATATATTATCAGAGAGAGTTGGGACATCAAGCTCAAGAATTAGACGGCGTAAGGGAAGTTCATTAGTATGCAGGCTACACACTAATGCCTTTTAGTAATATCAACAAATAACTTAGAATATATCTCTTGTAGAATATCTGACAATAAAGACAATCCTCCCCCATTTGTTTGCGGGGTCTTTTTAAGGCGGAAATATACCTGTTACGAAAAAAGATTTTCCGCCAAACTTCTTCTTTCATGACTCCCTCAACTACTGAGGTAATAGTGGACGCTACATAAATTATTTGTGAATGAAGCTTGGTATTATATAGGTCGACTCTTTTTTGCAAATTGAATTTACGCCATTCAAAGCATACTCTTTCTGCAAAAGAACGTAAGTACAACCAATTGGAGGGGCAGGGTCCTTTAGAATTCCATACCATCCCCAAACTTATCACCTTGTTGTTCACTTTACATGATATTTCTATTAATTTTGCGACCACAACTGCTGAGCTATGAGCTGGTGCATTGTCGTGATGGAAAATGACTTTTTGTGGGACAATCTTGTGCGTGTTTCTCGCAACTGGGGTTTCAAACGGTCCAACAACAATGAATAATATGCACCTTAATAGTTTTACCCTTTTCCAGATAGTCGATGGGGATTATTTCTTGCTAATCCAAAAGGCAGTCTCCATAATCTTTCCGGCCGATTCCTCAATTCAAACGCGCGCCAAACAGGAAGAAAATATACCGATCTGGCTGAAAGTTGGTGTGTGTTCTTCCAAGAGATGCTACTAACTAAATAAACCTCGATACGTACGAATAGTGGCATCTCTCGGACTTTGCACGGACTTTTCAAACGACCCTCGTATGGTGTGTGTTAATATCTTCCACTAAAAGAGGAATTCTTCCCTATCGTTGGTGTAAACTGATTTTAAAATCTGGGGCGTCTGGAGGGGCCCCGAATATAATCCTTGGACATCCCTGAAAATAAATATATAAGAATTTGAATATAATTATAACTTTTTCCTTCTACTTATGCTATTTTAAAAGTAGAAAGTTCTCCTCTTAATAATAATAATTTAGTTTCTCCCTCCAAAATCATAAAAACGGCAGCTGATATTAACAAGGGTCTTAATTGAGGTATACCATATATCTCACTTTAGCCTTCTCCTTGCTCTCTTACAAAAAAAATATCTATTCATAATACCCTCCAATTCCCTAGTCGACAGATAGTATTCATAAAGCCAACTAAATTTGGACTAAAATTGAGCAATGATCTTCGTTTGGTCCCTTGTTTTTAGGTTTGGTCCTTGAGCAAAATATATCTGGAGAACAATACTAAATTTAGCAAAGTAATGAACGACGTTCAAAGATTTTTTACGTTCAAGTACTCAAAAATGAACGGAAAGCAAGAACAGCACTCATTTTTCGCTCTATATTCAAGTGTGTTCTTATTACATTTTAGAGGAAAATGCTTTGTGGGGGTCAAAAATTAAATATAATTAAGGACTCGGAATTGCTTTAAGGAGATGCTTTAATATAATATTAAATGATGTATGTAATGTAATGGGGGGGGGCAGTTGGCTCTTTAAAGAGATACAGCAAAGAGGGGGAAAGAAGAAGATGTGGGAGTGCTTAAATATTGTGAAGAAAGCAGGAGAGTTTTTTTTTTTTTCTATCCCTCTCCTTAACTACAGTCGTGTCTTCAAAGAGCAGCACAGCTAGAAGCCTCCTCTCCGTTTAATTCAACAGCTGCCTAGTATAATCAACTTATTATTTAGGGTATAATAACCCTTCTACAACCATTAATTTTATAAACTGTACCTTGCGTTAACAGTAGTTCAATATGTAAGTATTCTCTTTAATAATTAAGTTAAGTACTCTTCCTACTCTCAATGAACCGCAATACTGCCTAACTTGTTGAGTTATATAATGATAAGACTCAAATAATTATTCTATGATATTCCATTTGTCGTAAGCGTGTGGAAGGGCAGGGCTTGACAGCTAGTTAGTTAGCTAGAATTATAATTATTTGTATTCTTTGTGGTGGTTGAGGTTATGCGACTGAGTCTGTAAAGTTCCGAAGGAATCAATATTATTATTATTTTAAGAAAGAGAGTGAGATCAATTGTCAATTCTTTGTTGTGTACTGTTATTAATCATTACATATTTACTTCAAGAGTGACTCCTCGTATGCACTTTCTGCTTGTGCCTAGTATTAAAGAATGCAGTGTGGGTGAGTCGAAACTCTTACTACTTTGAACTCATTACTAAAGGCAAGGTCTTTGTGGGTTTGATAGTTTGTTCGGTCCTTTGATCATTCTAACATACGGTAGAGTAAAAGAACACATAAAATGAGAAAGGAAACTTTTTCTCAGTTTCAACATATTAAATTATTACTTACTACTTTTAAGTAACCAAATCACTTCTCTTTCTTAGTTCACTCTTTACTTCTTTTTCTTCCATCTTTAGAAGACGTCCTTCCGTAGAAGTCTAATGAGATGGTGATTGAATAATACTTATAAGGAATTATTCGGAATTCCCCATCAGGAAGGGCCCTCAATTTCAACTCTGTGCAGTTCTATCTCTAGTCTACATAATATTCGAATCGTAAACGATCATGTGCTGTTCTCGTCGACGTTCTTCCAGAGAAGATGACTCTAGCAGGAAATGCTGCAAGGGCAAGGCATGCTGCTGCTGTTGTTGTAGCAAGAGAGGGGCCACAATTTGTTTTTCCATCATTGGACTAATTATGGCCTCAGGCGTGATTGTTCCTCCCGTTTGGGTCTACCTTCATGATCAAGACTACATTAAACTATTTCCCATGTTTAACCTCGCAAGGAAATATCTAAGTCAAATCAATGGAGATAATGGAAACCAAGTCGTTATTTTTTCCGAGTCTAACAAAGACAATCTCACTAATCTTACTAGTCCTAGAATAGAGGATCCAACAGATGATGTTCATTTTGCATCGAGAGAGAAATACAAGTGAGTAGCTTAATTAACTTATTATAGAATATGTTAAAGGAAATCCTCATTAGTTATTACGTACAATTACATATAATAAAGGAAATTGTTCTCCCCACTCCATTATTTTTACCGTCTGACAGGAAATAAACTGCCACGAATCACTTCATTTTAAGGGTTTTATTTTAAACAGCCACTTCCCGAATTTCCTTTATAATACTAATTTTATACAATTGTTATATTAAGATTAATCTCTATCGCATGATTTATGTTACTATTTAGATTGGCTATTTTTCAATTATTGGATGACACGGAAGAGCAAGTTCAGCTTCTGGCATTTTTTTCTTTCTGTGTTGGCTGTCTCAACGTACCCCTGGATGTTTTCTTATTTTTTGGTGCCACTTTTCGAACGTCATGGGCCCTACTCCCTTGGCTATTCTTTACCATAATTGAAATTATCGTCATTGGAATTCCATTTATTGTCTACTCAGGATTGATATCCCTTTACCTCGCCGCTCAATTTGAATTATACATTGAGGCCGGAGTTATAATTGGAGTAATTGTCATGTTATTCTTCCTTTCCCTCTCCTCTTGGTTAACGGTTCTACGATGTTACAAAGACTTTGGAGAGAGTCCCACCTACCTCATCCCCGATTTTCAAAACTTTGCTGGAGTCGACCCTCAATTAACACAGCCTCTATTACCCCAAGAAAGAAGTAGTCATCCGGGAGGTTACCATTTGGGTCAATATCCTCAATATTATCCTCCTAATGGAGGAAGTGGTGGAGGAGTGACTTCAAGGCAGCTTCCTTCGGCTCCACCACCCTCATCAACTCATGTCATATACCCTTCACTTGCAAATGCTTAATTACTCGTTTGCTAATCAAATTCAGTTGCAGTATGTAGCTGTGTATTCTATTTTTCGTTTAATATCTTCCCAGGATAAGGGCTAAGAATTATTTTATAGACTGACTCATTTTGTTGCATGCTCTGAAGGGGCTGAAGTCATATTATACCATTGCTACTCAACTCAACTCATTTACATATAAAACTACTTATATGATTATGTTGAATTCATTTTTTTAAAGCCATATTCAATTAGTACCATGTTTTCCCTTCTCTCTTTCTTTTTTGTAGAACCTATTATTATGTGTAGATACTTTATTTTTATCAATAAGAATCAGTACCACCGTTGAAATAATGCATGTTCCATTTTTTTTTTTTTTTAATATCTCTTTTTTACCGAAAAAAAGATGAATACCCATTTATTTTATAATTATTAGTGTGATGAAATGAAGTTGTTTCATTTCGAGAAATATTTTTTTAAAAGCATCTTTTATTCAATTAATTATTTAAAAATGAATGTCTTAGCGAATACTCTTATTTCTGTATAATATACATAGATCTGTAACATGTAGTAAATATAAAAAGATAAAAATTGATATCGAGTTTTTTAATGAGAGGGGGATTATTTTCTACTTTTTTACAAAAACCTATGACGCCACTATTACGTGCATCACACTTTTGGACTTCGAGCTGGACAGTTTCTTATTTAGGTTGATATCCCTAGAGAAACTTTATTTTTTCAAATGAAAGTAATATCGAGCAATTAGAGGAACTATTCGTATCCTATATTTCTAGGCTACATAAATGGTAACCCGAATCTGGACCTTTGGATTGTGTATGAGGATAAAATATATCATGAAAGTCCTGCTGGCAGATTTTCGTACCTATGTATCGGAGATGGGGCCAAGTACATTTAAATGTACTTCAATCAATTGCAAGTACTTTATAGAAATTTTAAATACAGTTAATATGCGTTTTTAGAGATATTTAGGTATTTACAAGTACCTTATTTAAGTCCAAGTAATATGAAGAATATATTTACTTATTGTTTAGTCTTAATCCCATTTATGAGATAGTCTACTTCTATAGGAAGTAAATTAATGAAAGTTAGCTTAGAAATTCATCGTAAAGAAAACAATTTATCGTCCGAAATGGAGAGGACAGTTCTAATCATCTTAAGATGAGAATTCTATCTGGATTGAAGCTGTTTTTCATTTTTCAACAAATCAATAGCATTATTAATTCGAAAGTACTTGAGTACTACTTTTTAAATCAAGTATCAATACTCGTGTACTTATGATAAGTATAAGCAAGGTTAATATAAATGTATTTCTATTAACCTTGAAGTATAAGCACTAAATTATAAGTGCAAGTAATTTGGTACTTGGCCCCATCCCTGATATTCGTTCATTGAAACTTGTATTATATTTGTTGGTAATGTTTGAATAGTCTAGATTGATTATAAATTTAGGAATATTCTTAAATTATATGTATTACCTAAATTATATAAGTATAGGATCTATTGACGAACTGGCTTAAAAGTTATCTCCTCTGATTGTTGAAATTAAAAAGGTGTAAACTGACTACAACCTATCAGAAAAAAAAAAATATTTTGTTCTGTCAATAGATCAAAAGTAAACACAGTTATAATTTAAAAATGAGCAAAGGGACTAATATATTATAAAATTCTATGACTTTTACATATTATTTTCAGATTAAAATTAACTAATCTATGATCATATCAAGTATTAGAAAAGGATCATAATTGTATGAAGTTGTATCTAATCTTTCGTTGCATAAAAAAGGGAATTCATTCAATTTTAATTCGAATATTGTTGCGAACTTGCTTGCGTCATCACCAGTATCAGACCTTCAGAACTTCCTCAAACTCTTACCTAATAAAAAAGGAGCATATTATTTATATGTAAATCCATACTCATGGTCAAATTGGGAGTGGATCATATTTCCGAAATATTAAGAAGGAAACTTAAGATTACGATTAATCACAGAGGTGTATATATTTAATTGAAGGCAATTAGAGTGATAAGTTAAAACTTAAAGGGAACATATATGTATAATAAGTTCAATAAAAAAGGTACATTGGGTATTAATCAGATGTAGGGAAAAAGTCCTTATAAATTGCTAGTGAAAGTTATTCTATGCTCATAAGTACTAGTCCTTGAATATTTTTATAGAGTCCTCAGATTTATTTGGAGCTCATTTCAAGTCCATAGTTATAATGTAGGATCTGTAGTGTTAAAAATATTTTCTTTAGTTAAGTATGAATTAGCTTTTGAGGCCAAGTCAGGTCTCGAGTCTTTCAGTCTGAGATCAAATTTTTAAAATAGAAACTCAAGTCCCAAGGCGAGTCTCGATTCAAAGACCCACCTCTCGCACTAATTATCAATTTTGCCGCCTTTTGACACTAAATTATAGTGATAAAATCCGTCTATTCGACATTACACGAGGATGATTTATACAAAAAATGAATTTGGATTACAATGGTATTTTTCAACTAATTTTCTTATGTCTCTATCAATAAATAACCCTGCGATTAATCAAATTTTTCGGACTGGCATCCTATTTTTTCCGACTGAAAAGATATTTGTGCACCGGAAAAAGTAAATTCAAAGGTACATAATGAGAGGACTAGAATACATAAGTTCGAGTATATTATAGACAATAGATTACAAGAAAAAGGATAATCATCATTCACCAATTAATGCTTCCTTAGATTCATAAGTATAGAGTGCATTAACTATATTAATAGCCCCATTGGTAATAACCTCCTGTTATAAATTATGAAGAACTAATATTAACTTCATAATTATTTTTGATTAATTGATCCTAGAATATTTCAATTACCGAGTGAAAATTGAATGAATAGACATAACATACAAAAATGTTTCTAAAAACAGTTTTGTATATTATTATAGAAAGTCTATAAGTTCAGAAGGGGGAACAGAGACTCAGTAAAACTATTGATTTTTTCTCCTTAGAAACTAGGAAGTGTTGAAAGAATTTCAGACAAAGGCATATGAAAACCTTTTGTAGTTTTTTTTTATATCACTTTCAAAATGAATCCCATTCATATTGTTTCAAATATTACATTGTTGTCGAAATCAGAGGCGCAGATTGTATATTTTATTGTTCTAAGACTATTGGGCGAAAATATTTACATGTACATCGAACGACAATTTCTCGGACGACCTTTTCGCCCAAGGACCATTCTGTACATTTGCCCGAAAGATGATATTTTAATTCAATTTTAAATGATAGTATGATAAATAAATATTGACGTATTGTCAAATGGATATCACTGGTTTTGCCTGATATTATGCTTATTCGTCAATCCATGAGTCTATTCCAATATGAATTATAATCCATTATGTGGAATTCTAATTAATTGATAACGGAGAAGTGATTATCACTTTTTCCATTCGTGTCTAGTTTGTTCATCAAATAATTTAGTTGAAGTATTACAACGGCAAAGAATAGAGCTATATTCGAACCACATTCTACTGTGATGTGTTTATATAATGACCATTAATGAACATAATTAATTAAAAAAATAGTTTTCTGCAAAATAGTACAAATTTATTTATTTATATAAGATATAGCAAATAAACCACACCTACTTACCATGTTATCATTCCTTGGGCAAATTGTCATAATTTCCGAATGATAATTTGCCCAAGGAATTATAGGTTGAGTACAAAAATGTTTTCGGCCAATAGTCCACTCGTGATATTTTATATAGTATCATAAATATTGTAAATCTAATAATAGGGACAACTCGTGGTTACAGAAAATCTGAGTGGAGCATGTCCTACATGCCAACTGTGCTCATGGATTAGCCCATAAATTCTACCATCTAAAAGAGGGCTGATAAAATATTTATGAAAAAATATACTTTATCATTTATTAAATGCTAAAATATCAACTTGAATATTAAAATACATACGATCTTTTGTAGCTATATATTTTTAACTTGCTATGGCAAACAAAAATTGAGACATCTGGAGTGGTGTACATGTTTTTTATGAAAAATTTAAAAGAAAATAAATTTTTATATCAATTGTTGCAAAATCTCTACTCCTTATGATAGTTTTTGCCATTATTTTCTACATGATAAATTAACTGAGAGAATGAACATATGATGTCAAGGTAAATAAGTTCTCTTGAAGAGTCAGTCTTTATAGTATGAATATCTGACCATATTAATGTAAGTTTTATTTGCAACTTTATTTTAAGACATGAAATATTATGCCGTAAAAAATAGTATACACCAGAAATAATTTTCATACTTTTGATTAATAGACACACAATTAATCTTGATTTCAGTACTTACCCTTAATTATCCCCATAATCATTATATTCAATGATATATGGTGGGGGGGGAGATATATTATACATACAAATTTTAAGTATAATAATTACATTCTTTTTTTTTTTTGTTGAAAATATGATGTTTGTAAAATATAAATGTCACGATAACAATTATAGAAAATTTTTATTAACGTCCTAAATTACATCATAGTTGAAGGAATTGTCATTTTGGAGGCTCAAAGTTGATATTTTTAACACATAAAATTGATTATTTTTCAATAAATTTTGATTAAACTGCATCAAAAGGCTTTATGAATAAAAGAAGTCTTAACATCTGTATTGAGCACTACTTGATGCAAATGGTTAACACTGATATTTGAATTAAATCTAAGTTAAATATGGTAGAAATGACTAAGTTTGTATTATCTACAACACGTAAATAAAATTATATATATTTTTAACAGATTTTAGGATCGGGTATATGTGTATCAAAACTAGGCAATAGGATAAAAAAGGAATTCATTGTTATAAAACTGTGTTGTTTAATTAGGCCCCAAAAATTAACGACATAATTGTGATGTCACGTGAAATTATTGTATAGCTAGTTAATTTGTTTTGATCTCAATTGAATAAAATCAAGGTAGTCCCAAGATTAATAGATCAGAAATAGAAATTACAGTAGCCCTAATTTTTAAGAACTAAAAAATGACGTCACTTTAGTACATGACAAATGAAAGAGAAGATGCAGCTCAATGACGTATTCTGGTGTATGATTTTTCTTTTCCTATTTCTTCAGCTCGCTAGCTCTACGTTTGCGTTTATAGCTGCTGCTGCGTTCTTCTTTCCTTGACTACCACTACCGACCGGGTGCTCCATTCACGATCCATCCATTGTCATTCCTTTTTGGCCTTGTCTGATTAGAATTCGTTGCAAGATCCATGTCGTCCTCAGGAGGAATATCCTTGGCTAGGTGAGTATTTGTTCTCTTTCGAAGGGCTGATATTAACTTCGAACTGATCTTTTTCAGCTTCCTTCCGACTCCAACGCAGCCAACATGGGATCGGGATGAGGAACGATCTGCTGCCTTGGAAGAATCTGGTGCTGTGTCAAGTGGTTCGTCAACAGCGGTTGTGTCTGCCTCTTGCACAGCTCCACCTTACGGTCACCGTAAAGGTTGGACTCCTCGCGTTCCTGAGGATTTCGGAGATGGAGGCGCCTTTCCTGAGATCCATGTGGCACAATACCCACTGGACGTGGGTCGTCCCACGAAAGACAATGAGAAGAGTACGTCGTTAGCTCTTCAACTGGATGCGGAAGGGAAGGTCAAATACGATCTCATCGCTCGGCGCGGTCACTCAAAGGATAAAATTGTCTATAGTAAATTTACGGATCTCCTCCCGAAAGAAGTGAGGGATGATGGGGATCTACAGAAACCAGATGAAGAGGAAATCATGAGCTCCACTGAAAAAACAAGAGCAGCACTTGAAAAGCTGACAGCTAGTAAAATCTCAGCTGCAATGCCTGTTCGAGCGGCAGAGAAGTTGGCTCCAGCTCAATATATTCGTTATACACCCGCTCAACAAGGTGAAAACTTTAATTCTGGTGCAAGTCAACGGGTCATTCGAATGGTTGAGACACAAAGGGATCCATTGTCGCCTCCTAGGTTCAAAATCAATAAAAAAATACCTCGAGGTCCCCCCTCTCCTCCTGCACCCGTTATGCATTCCCCAACACGTAAAGTGACTGTGAAAGAACAACAAGACTGGAAGATACCTCCTTGCATTTCGAACTGGAAAAATCAAAAGGGTTACACGATACCTCTAGATAAGCGTCTTGCTGCCGATGGGAGAGGACTTCAGCAAGTCCACATTAACGAAAATTTTGCAAAACTAGCTGAATCCTTATATATCGCGGATCGAAAAGCCCGTGAGTCTGTAGAAATTCGTGCCAATCTAGAAAAGAAGATGGCTGCTAAGGAGAAAGAAGCCAAGGAAAGTAAATTACGAGAGCTGGCTCAAAAGGCTCGTGAAGAGCGGGCTGGACTACGCAAGCCTCATTCTGGAGATTCTGAAGCACATGAAAGGGATGAGCTTAGGCAAGAACGTCACAGAGAAAGGGCTCGTCAAAGAAATTTGGATAGAGCTGCTCCAGAGAGACGAAGCAAAGCTGATCGCAACAGAGAGAGAGATATCAGCGAGCAAATTGCTCTTGGTGTTCCTGCAAAAACTGCAAGTTCAGGAGAAGGACTCTTTGACTCTAGGTTATTTAATCAATCTCGAGGTCTTGACTCTGGATTCAATGATGACGAAGGATACAATGTATATTCAGAGGCTTGGCGTAAAGAATCAAACATTGCCAACAGTATCTACAGGCCCACCAAAAATGTGGACAAAGATCTATACGGTGAGGATCTTGATGAACTTCGAAAAACAAATCGCTTTGTACCTGACAAAGAATTTAGCGGTACAGATCGCGCTGGGGTATCCAGATCTGGGCCAGTACAGTTTGAAAGAGAGGAGGATGATCCATTTAATATTGATCAGTTCTTGAACACTGCTAAAAGAGGAAGCACGAAGAGAGGAAAGGAGGAACATGAAGATCGGAGAGATAATAGGAAGAGAAGGAAAGACTATTAGGAATTAATAAAAGTGTATGCATTTGGTATTATTGAATCACTACAATTACTTACTTACTATGTGTGTACTATTTACTAAAAATCAAGGAGTAAATGATAATTAATCCATCAATCCTGAGTTTCTCACACATTGACTCCAGAACTCTCTTCATCAAATTCATATTTAATGTGTCCAAAAATCGTTTTCTATGATTTTTTTTTTTTGTAAAAATTAGTTCAGTTTGAGTATGTAAATACATTATATGTTAAAAGCCTGAATTAAAATGCTCTTGAAGTTCCTCATAATTTTGGATTCATTTAAAAGAAAATATCTTTTTGTAATATCTAACCGAACTGAAAGATCAACACTATACATATTGTCATAAATTTGAATTTTAAGATTGATATTGCTGAGTATTCACTCATATTTACTCAAATACCGCTAACTAAAAATATAATATTCCTATCTTTGGTCTTAAAGGATCTTTCGTAATGAAAAATCGCTAAGCATTGTTTAAGACTCTTATTTCACTTTCATATAAGTTAATGTTATTCATTACAATGTAATAATAGAAACATTCAGACCTATGTAAGGCTTTATTTAACATAATTAAATATGTAGGATGACAAACACTGATTAACTGTGACACAAGGGAAATATACTTACAAGTTCAGATTCAGGTTTTCTCATCCATAAATATGACTGATATTTGTAGTTGACGGTTTTAAGATAGTTAATTGTAGTTAAATTAATACCCTAATCGTAAAACTCACTTCATTCAAAATATTCTCCATAGTATCAACCAATATAAAATTTCTACTCTCAGCAAAATCAGAAGATCTAAATCTTTGAAGTGGCGGATTGTACCATTATCAAGCAAAATTTAATTTTTAACCTTAAAAAGAGAGCAAATCGGCCCTCTGAAGAGTCGCAAATGTACTCCCTTCATCCCCTCAGCCCTGACGCATAATGATCATTCTTGAGTATAAAGTTTCGAAAAACAACTATCAAAACCATATTTTTAAAAAAACACAAATTTTTCTCTCTCTTGACCTCGATCCCTTAGTCTTGGTATTGTCTTAGCTAGGGTTATATGATCCTCATCAATACGCTGTGAAATCTCCCAAGAGGTCGTGAAGTAATGTTATTTATTTTAATTAAATTAATTATATTTACATGTAAAATATATTTTTTCATTCACAGGAAGCCAATTTCGGGATCCAGGCATGACATAGTAAATAATAAATACCGTGATATTTTAAGAAGAAGAAAAATATTTTATAAGCTATTTTTAAATTCTTGAGAGATCCAAAATTAATTAATGTTTCTTACATTAGAAGATGAAATTATAATTAAATATTCATCTGTAAGTGCGTTATAAGTACTTCATTTGGCATCATTTTTGTCTATGAATATCATTTAAACACACTTGCATAAATGGTTAAACACATGATCTTAAGTGAACTTTTAATGTGTATTCAACTTTTCATTGAATGAATTACATAAAAGAAGCTTATATTATGAAATGTTACATATAACGGGATTTTTTTTTCTCTGGAATTTATCGTAGGGTTCAAACCCTGAAAGATGAATCCTAGCTGTTTTTTGTTTTTTTTTAACTTTTGAAAAAAAATAATCAAACATTAATGTTTTTGTTCCGTTGCCTCTAGCCCACCCATTGCGGAAGCCCCTATGGCTCCATACACCATTTTCCTCTTCGTTCGAGATATTTCATAGAAAATTATCAACGCAGCCAATAATTGATAATTGTACACACAAAATCAGATCTATGATTTTTCAATATATATTTATTTTATTTCCGGCAGAGTCTCAAAGTGAATAATGAAATATTATACCAATAATGAAGAAAAAAGTAGTAATCTTTGGAGTATAAAGGTGACAAACCACCCCATTTCCATTCATCGTTCATTTGTTCAAAAATGCATGGAAAGCAAGTTTTTCCGTTCCATCTCCAAGCCTGAATTCTTCTCATGTTCTTGCTTCCACTGATGATCCACTAATAACACAAGAGAAAGGATGTTTCGTTAATTTTTCTTAGTTCTGGAACGTGGCTTCGTCATTATTGTCTAGGATAAAAGATGGTCTGTCTGCTATTCGGTTTAACACATTTCGAAGGTCATCAACTTATCCCAGCCATGCCATGTTTAAACTCTGCCTATGGTGTGCTGAAATTTCACATTTTACATGCAAGTAAGGCTTAAGAAAATGGATATAGTATTTTAAAATGTATTTTACTTTCATATAAACACGAACACATAAAGAACGAAGTAAATCACCAGTAGTTCACTGATTTTACTTTAACTGATACGTTCAGTCACTTTTGAATAATTTGCAAACAGAAAGATGGAGGTCAAATTAATTAAAACCAGATGATAATATCATAGAACAGAGGTCGGCAACCCCCGGCCCACCATCTTATCATGTACAATCATCTAAATATAGCCATACTAATCCAAATTGATAGTTGAGAGCCTTCAGAAATTTCCTTCATTGCACCTCGAGAGTGCAGATAAGAGAAGTCAAATATAGATTAATTTATCTTAATCCTTTTTATATATCTCCTTTTATTTCCCTTTCTTCAAGGTGGTTAGTAAGGGAAACACAAAGGGTAAAACAGTTAAACCTTTCAATCAAGTAATTATTTTGTTCCTTCGAGTCTGACCTGAGCGATCATAAGGCATGATAACCGCAAGACCCACTTAAACAGGTCGTTCAGACATAAACCTGCCATTTAGAGTATTTTTGCTTTAAAATAACGTTTATTTTTCACAAATTATTAAGATCATTATATTGAATAACATGGTTTTCACCATAACTCTGCAAACGATAGCTACTCGGCCCCTAGTCTCCAGAAGGTTGCTGATCCCTATCATAGAAGGACATCTCTCTGGAGGGAGACAACTAAAAAAAAATATGTAAAGGAATTGAGGAAAGACGATTAACTTTTACTTATTCTTCCCGACATATAGGCCTTCATTTTCGATTATTTGAAAGGTAGAATGCGGATTCCCTCACATTAATTTATTACACAAATAAGAAGAATGTTCATTTTTTACATAATAAATATTATACGTTTTTAACTATAATGTACATATAATAAGTTATAGCTACTCTCCTGTACATAAATTGACTAGGGGCAAGGAATACATGATTTATTGCTTACAAGCACACAAAAACATGTAATAAACATTGGTGTAAACAATCACAATAGTATCCATAGACAGAACTAGAGCTAATTTAACAGAGTGTCCTATATTAATAAAACAAAGTGGTTCCGTATTATGTTTGAATGAAAAACAAAACATTTTTGACAAACATTTGTTAATTCAATCTCACAAGCGTTTTGCTAGTAGCATCGAGTGTGTATTCAGGGTGCATTGTATATAGTGCTCCATATTGTTGTATCAGTCCCTATTTATTTGGGCTGGTTCAGTCTTAGGATCGATCCTAAGGATCCTTAACTGTTGGTTCTTGAAATTTTTCATAAAAATGTCGATGGTGTATTAAGCCAAATAAGATATGATACATGCTCTATGAAGAGTCTTGCACAGATCGATTTTACCTTATTTAAGGACCGACAAGTAGGATTGAACCGAACCAAAGCAGAACTGAGCCGTGGTCCTCTGTCCTAAATAAGGACTGAAGTCCTCCCTGATGTAATTCATACTCATATAAATATTTTTCATCTAAGAAATAACTATGTAGTCATATTAATGAAGTTTTGCAGGGGTTTTGAATCCTCATGACGTTTGATTAGATCAGCTACAATCAGCTGTGACAAGAGAGGAAAGGAAAAATGATATAGACAAGGACATTTGCTAGAATTACTTTGATGTCAATAACTAATTCTACTCTGAGTCCAACAAGGACTTAGAATCATATCTGGAAATTAGTCTGGAAATTCGTTTGTGTAAAGTTTGACAAATAAATGGAAGTTTCACTGAAAAATCGGTCCTTTTCTGAGTAATTATTTTTTATCAAACATCTATTTTCAATTTTTTAAAAGTAATGCAATTTGGACTTAAAATTACAAACCCTAACATCGTGCTAAACTATTTTCAATTTCGAAACCCTTTTATTACTTAATTTGTGAAATAATTGCAAAAATGAAACAATTATCGAGTTTCATTTTTTGACGACATTATTCTCTATTACTTTTTTGCTTTTGCTAGTACGAAAGAAATATTGGTAGGCTTGTGCTCCGCTTTACAATGCCAATAACTGCTTTTTAAAATAATTTTTTACTAAAAAAATTAACGCAAAACAGTCTTTCGGAAATTTTCTCGCGAATTTCGATTTGGCAATTTTTTGACAAAAATAAAAAAATGGACTTCTCATGACCACAAATTTTTTCATCAAAATATGCTGGTATGTTACTTGAAGTTTAGAACATTTCTTTTAAATTCATAACAATACATATACTATAATGTTTGCCCACAGAGAAGGGATCTAAACATTAACTTTAGGAGGAAATTATCTAGATAATTGTCATTATTATTTCCCACACCCTCTCTTGCCGGAGCAGCACCAGATAATCCTTTGCTGGTCAAATCATATTTAAAAAAAAAAAAAATTCTGAGGCTGTTATTATTATTCTTGAGGAGAAAACATCTAAGTATTGAGTAACACCGATGATTTTTTTGGTGAGTTATTAACAAAACAAAATTGGTATGTTCGTCGACACTTAATAACTCCGTGCAAAGCCGGGCACTACCTCCAGTATTTAACAAAGAAGAAAAAAATACGAGGACAATTATAAACCTTATTGCAACCGTCCCCTTTCTACGGGCTGTTGTATTGTATCGTTATTGAACTCAAATTTCTCCTCACTGAGTGAGTTTTTAATTTCGGTAATATCACATCAACTAATAACATACCCAATATATAATTTTAGATGATACCAATTACAGGAAAACAATGAAAAACTGACTTTATTATTCAAAAAAACTTCTTGAGCCGTTTTTAAACCGTTTTTATCCCCCGTCTCAAAGAAAAGACTACAAAAATTATTGCTTTTCTCACCAATAAACTGCACGATATTATTCAATTGTGTTGTAGATTTTAAACCTGTAGTTTTTTGAAAGTCTCTTCTCTTCCCCCCACTTTACAAATGATATTGTATCTTAATAATGAGCCTTAAAAATTGAAAAACATAATATATGAATAATTTAAATGCTTCTGCTGTTTTTGAACAGCACCAAAGCTACTTCGTTAGTGCAATATATAGTGGGGATATAAAATAAACGGAGTTTTTAATACCCCCCTTATGACTTAAAAAAAAAATGGTGTCCATATTTCATTTAATGACGTCGTTTTAAATAAAAGAAATAATGCGTCGTTATTTATAACCTATTTTCAAAGTAAAAAGGGGATTCAAAATTATTTTTCCTATGGTGTATACCTAGAATATATTTTGCATCTAAAAATTTGATTATAACACGATTAAGTATTAAGAGTTATCTGTTTATATATAAAATAAATTTTGTGTATGTGTCCTTTATATACGCTCACACTGTTGGGCTAGGAGACTGACACGTTTTCATGGGTACCTCCTTTGAAATTTTTTATCTTTATTCATCCGAATGTTTCAGCCATTTTTATGAAAAAATATTTAAACCTAATAAAAGAAAAAAAATAGCTAAAGATTAATAATTAATAGTACATAAGATAGCTTTAAATAATAAAAGATGCGTTGGGATGATTTTGTACTTCTTCTGGAATTCTTTGAACCAAATTATTGGCTTTTTTAAGAAGTTTTCTAAAATTGGGTTGTCCAGTAGGAACCAACTCCCTTCATTAAAATATCCAATGGATTTGAGGTAAAAAGCGAGGCGACATTTTAACGGCTCCAAAAGCCTCGTGCATCCATCCATTTTATTAATCATCGTTGATTTTTAATTAAAACTAGTAAGTTTCTTACTATGATCAGGCCCTTTCTCCTTTTAAACCTTGTCAGGCTAAGACGGGAATGCAGATTTTCGGGGAGGTCGTATAAAGGGGGGGGGGGGAGGTTATTCTATACCCAGAACCCCCAAAAAAAGTGTTGGAGCTCAACGAGATAGGGGGTTGAGTTACAAATCAAAAAGTTACGGGCGTCTCAAAAAGCTTACGGTAAAAAAAAAAAAAGGAGAAATTGGTGAAAATGGCACTTTCGTTTTTTTTTCAGGGGGAAAAAAATGGATTTCCAAAGAAATATTGGATTCGTCGATAAAATAAAGTTTCTAGAAATTAATAAGCATAACGGTATTATGCAATATTTTACTACATAATTTTTTGCAATATTTGCAAAAATGAACGAGTTATCGAGGGTTATTTTTCCGACGACATCATTCTCCATAACTTTTTGGTTTTTACAAATACTAAGAAAATATTGATAGATTTGTGTTCCGCTTTAAAATGCTAAAAAAATCTATTAAATCCTCTTTTTAGGCAAAATTAGAGAAAAACAATGTGTACAAAATCTCGAGTTTGACAAAAATAAAAGATATACTTCTCATATAGACAAACTGTTTTATGCATTTATGTTGGTATGATATTTGAAGTTTATAACACTTTAAAAAAAAAAAATCATAATAGTAGCTTCATAATATGTACAGAGTACAAGCGCTATATTATAATAATGCTCACCTGCACCAAAAGGGTCTAAATCATTGAGATAAATCAAGGAATACTGAAACAACTGGAAGTGCGTCTTAAAATCGTGCTTACTTTTTTTTTCCGGACGAGGAGGCTGACACATTCTTCATTTGTTTTTTAATTATAACGAAGGAAAACGTGGTTCACAAAAGTTTTTCCCACCATGAGGACTCTTTGGGAAATAGGTTTCACTTTTGTGGCATTGTCTATTGACAATCACGCAGTAAATAGAAAATTATAGATCTGTAATCTGTGTGGAGGTAATTTTCAAACCTCAATTCCTCATCCTTAAGATAATGAAAAGCGAGTTCATTTCCTCATCGATGCGGTTCACAATTTAAGAAATATTTATGATTTTTTTTTTCAGAGAAGGGATCACTTGGTATGTCCAAATATTAACCACCTCTCCGCAAAATAGTATTATACATATATACATCAATTATTATTAATACTCTAATGGAAAATTCTACGGAAAGGAAAATCAAACTTAAAAGACGGGTTTATCATTTACAATAACAGGAATGACCTGTTTTTACCAAAAAAATGTTAGCATGGTACATGCATCAATTGAAGATATCTTCTTCTAAATAACTAGTTCTAGTCATTTAATATATATATATAAGTGAATTCTTCATCGTCTAATCAATCTGTGATGCCACATCAACAAAAATAATTTAGTGAATATACTTATTTGTACTTTAGTGAAAAACTCTTTATTTAACCAATATCCAAGGGATATTTGACACACAATTTAACTCGCTCAAAATATATAACTATGACATGACCTTCAATCAAGTTAAATAATAAAAGTAACTACTCAACTTACGTTACTTATCATAATATCTTCAACTGAATATGAACTTTGTTCATAAATTAAATAAACTTATGTGGAACTGAGATACATTCAAGTCTTTTAGCAATGATCAGAGATTTCTTATAAGTCGACAAATATGTTTATACTCAATGTAGTAATAATCTATAATTTAGTTGAGGGTATTATGATAGTTTTTAATAGGTAACAGTAATTGAGTTTTAGCCCTGTATGTTATCAAAGATCCTGTGGAATACTATCTACAACTTGCTAATCTGGTTTTCTGTTTCTCTACCTATATTCTTAAAATAGTTGATAAACTTTTTAAGGGTGTGATGAAATTTTTTGCGTTGCATTCTGAAGATGAAATATTTGCCCTCATCAGTACAACAACAAAAACATTGCCAAACTGCATTCGACTTAACAGATAATTATGCTTAAAAAAATTTAAAATTGTCTGGGTATAAAATAAAATTATTTAGTTAAATGATAAATATAGTGAAGATAAGTTAAGGAATTGATTAATTTAAGATCGTGAGACATTGTTACGACCTGGATAAATTTATCAATCAATGTTGATAAATCCTACTAGTCATTTCTCATTTTTGTAGTTGCAGAAAGAGAGAGCCAGCCTCCTAGTGTGAGTTGCGATATTTTCCTTTCCTTTCCAGTAGTTTAGTCATGGACGTCTTGAGCTAGATATGTCCATGGTTTACCATTCCTTGGATAAAATATATAGAGTCACGACACTGAGCAGTAGCAGGTGGAATTCTTTGACGTCGCGACAGCAGACGAGTGAAAAAAGATAGTTGACCAAAACAATCGAAAACAATGTATTGCACTCTATAATTAAGCTCTATCAATTTTATAGAATTAGTAGAGTATTTGTAAAGAATATCGGTTATAAGAAAAATAAATAGAATTTTCAATCTATTAATAATCATGTATTTGATTCATCTCCTGGACCAAACCATATATTAACACTAATTAAATCTATTTCAAAATGGTATGCTGACATACAATTATATCATTTTGGAAAAGATGAAAGTGAGTAGATTCAAGGGATCAAAATTTGGAGCATACTCACAAATCTGATTTAATTTAAGAATAAATAATTAACGTTTCTTTGATTGAATTTGTAATCAAACTCATTTTCCAATTTTTGAAATGGTAAATAAAATTATATTTCCAATTTATAATTGGAATAAAATTTAATATATCTACTTTGTATAATAATATGTTCACCTATTAACATCCCTCAATTGAAATAAATTTGGTAAGGCATTGTTATAATTAAAATGAGTATATAAAAAAATAAAAATATTGAAAGCGCCATCTACATACCAAAGTATTACAATTCGAATGTTTTCGTCAACTAATTTTATCTCTATGGTCTAAACATTAGGAAGACGTAATATTGATCATTGTCAATGTTATTTCCCACTCCCTCCTTGGCCCCAGCAATTCCAGGTAATCCTTTGCTAGTATAACATAAATGTGGCACATTAAATCTATATAATGTGCCACAGGATACTTTGGCACAAAGTAATTTTCTTTAAATAAAAGTAAAAACTGCATTATACCAACCAAATAATATTCAATTATTCAAGGATCATTTCGTCTCAATTTTAGGTTATAACTTATTCCGTCTGCTGATACCAATTACAACTTGTAGAGAATAATAAATGACGTAAATAGATACAAAAACTGACAAAGAAAATATTTCTTTAATGACTATAATCAAAGAGGAATCTCAGGAATTCATTCCACGTCAATATATCTCTATTTTCTATCATTTATTTCAAATCTTTTTAAAAACTTAAAATGTTCTCCTGACACGTACTAAACGCACATAAAAGATATGTCAGTCATTCATACGTAGTAAATTTGATGATACCTAGTATAGCAACAGCAAGGAATGGTCAATCCCTGGATTGGGTTGCCTTAAAATTAGTGTATAAAAAGATCCTCATCAAAATTAAAATTTCGTCATCTCATTGTTATTTGTGTTTGAAAAAAACAACAAATAACAATGTTTTGTTTGTACGGATTCTGCAGTATAATCGATTCAAATTACAAATACTTCAAGTTCTTTCAAAATCAAATATAAACACAAGGATGTTTACATAATTTGAATTAGCGTTGTAGGGGAGACCGTAGACGATTTTCAAATGGCTCTTTTTTCAAGTATCAAATAAGTTATATTGACAAAAGATACAACTTCTTTTATATTACAATAAATACTATTGTGGAAAGAATAAAGAAAAAAAATATCATCTTTTCTCCGAGAAATTTGATGAGAACTGAATCTGAGAGAAACAATATTTTGGTACTAATAGAGTCAGTTTTCATTGTTTTTCCCTGTTACTGTTATCGTTTGAATTATTGATTATTTTCCAATCAGTTCATATAATTTATCAAAGTTTAAAATTCACTTATAATATACAACTGTCCGTTGCTACAAGGACGATTGCAACATTTTACGGGTTGTATTTCAATTTAATTTCTGCAAAAACTACTAACTAACAAAATACTAAAGCCACTTAATAAATTTGGAGCTCCCTAATACCACATTTTGTGAGCTCTCTCGTTTTTAAAATCAATGTTTATCTTTACTTATTTTAATCATTTTCCTTTTTTGACAATGTTTAATTTTTCTTTTAAATTTTAACGAGAAAAAAAAGCACTTGCTTATAAATTTTTAGCTCCATTCACTCCTATTTTACTGAATAATATAATATAATCAAAAATAAAAGACATATGCAAATCCATGTTGGTATATTTAGTTAAATTTTGATGCGTCCATGTTCAACCAAACTCTTTGCAAATTAACCAAAAGCAAAAAGTATTGTAATTGTCTCCCCTAATATATATATATATGTATATAATTATTTTTCCGATTTAAGAAAAGCTGACTAAAAAAAAAAAAAAAAAAACACGTGAAGAAAGTCAAATTCATACTAAAAATTCCAGGAAATGCATGAAGCGTTATTGCTATAATTTTATATAATTCATAAAAAGTTTGGAAATGAATATAAATTTTGTCCATTTCTTAGGAAATTCTTTGAACTTCTACACATTTTTATATAAATATTATTTTTAATTGTTGCCTACGAGACAAATGTTTTGGAATGTTTTTTTTTTTTCCAATTTCTTAAATGATAAAAAAAAAATGTAATTCGATAAATATTGCCAAAATTTTTATAAGGTAATGGTGAAATATTTTTTTTTTTGGAAAATGAAAGGGAGCAAATTTTATTTTTTATGTAGGAGTTGGAAAATTTAGATGCTGCAACTTAGCTAAGTGGACAACACCCTTAGAAGAGACTATTCTCTTAAACTCAATTTGCATAAGTTCGATTCACGGTAGCTCCTAGAGAAGGACTTACCTTAGTAAGATAGAGTAAATATATTAGCATAGTTGGAAATAATATGATCTACCAGTATGCTGCAAAAAATAAACCAAAAAAAAACAAAATTTAACGTGGTCACTCTTACAATTTGAAGAGTGTATTTGAAGTGTGGCAAAGCTGACATGACGTTTTATTGAATAAGCTGCAAGTAGCTATAAGGTGAATGAAATAAATAAAAGCTTAATAAATAATTATTTTGTGTCTTTTTAGACAGAGAAGAAAGGTAAAACTTTGGTGCTTGAAGACTACATAAGATGATTTGCCCGACTTTTTGGTAATTTTTGTGATCTGTAGAATCATGTTCATGGTCGAATTTATAAAAATAAAAAGTCCAGAGACCATTCTTTCGGGTGATAGATGGTCAAGACTGCTGAGGGGAAGTCAAAGAGTTTCTGGAGATTGCAAGTTTGATCTGCACCAGTCATGACACCTCGGACATCCTCAACCACCACACAATCTATAGAGTTCGTAAGCGCCTGGAAGACTGGTCCAACCACAAGAAGCGTCCTCGAAATGGTAAGCCAGTCAAGCTAACCCCTAAAACTACCAAACGCTATTTTGAGGACAACTTAGCTATTTCAATGGCCGAATTTAGAAAAAAAAACTCCTTAGAAGTTGTAAACGTTTTCTTAATGACCTCAAACATCATGGTGACCAAATGTTTTTCTTCTATAATTAGAAGACATTAACAGTCGATCCAGTTATCAATCAGCAGAATACTGAATTTTACACTTCACGAATAGTACCAGCAGGCTTTGCTACATCCCCCAGGCAAAATGTCTTGCTATCGTGACGATGTTGGGTGTCGTGGGATAGAGGGGGACAAAATGCTACCCATTTTTTTCGATATTAGTACAGACTTACTGGGGATGACTACTTGGTAAGCATGAAGTCCTATAGATCACCAAGATTACCAAAAAGTAGGGCAAATAATCTTATGTGTTCCATCAGGATGGTGTGCCAGCTTACATGGCAATTCTGTGCAAACCTGGATGGCACAACATATAAAATTCGTGCCAAAGAACTATTAAACAACGGTCGAAAGACAGTCTTGCAGGGTTACACGATTTTTACGAGCCTATGTCTAGTTAGGTTCCAATATATGTATAGGTCCTTTATTAAATTAAATCATAAAAATTTATCAACCTCAGATGCAACTAAAAAAATCATAAGGTCCGAATTATAGTTGAGTAGCCTTGATATATATGATTAATCATTCCCTCGGACTCCAGAGTTAAAATAGTATAAATAATTATTTGAAGATAAGTGGATTTTGATTTTTAAATATAGTCATACGATTACTATATAAATGTATGGTCCTTTATTTAATCTTTACATAAAAATTCAAATTTTATAACGTGAATTCAGGCATTTTCCTTTAATAGAAATCATCTTTTCGGCAAACCAGTCACTGAAGATTTCAAAATCCAAGCCAGTTTTGTTCATTACCATCCAAACTTAAAAATGATTGAGTTATTACATATACATAAAAATTGAGGAAAGGATGTCTAAGTGGAGTTTTAGGCTTTGAATCTTTGATAAAGATGTTGGTATGTATATTTACACTTTGAAAGCCACTATCTCAAAAAATAAAAAAGTAATATTCGAGAACTTCGTTCTGGTCATTTAGTATTTATCCCTTGCAGTGGCCTCTCAAACTTTTTACAGTATGTACCACCTGATAAAATATGAAGATCTGTCTCCAAGTAGATACGGCCATTATGATCAAAATGAATATACAATAACAGAGGCTTAATCTTTTTATGGCGTTCCAAGTCTGTTTCAAGTCTGGTCTGGTCTGTAACAAGTATAATTTTTTGTTGGGCCAAAATAATTCGGCTCTTTAGAGAAGTTCATTAGAAGCAGTCGCATAGAACAAATAGATTTATATTGGCCCAAAAGAAAAATCCACATCTGTACAAATCGGTTTAATTAAATAAGTTAAGACTTAACCAAAAAAATATGTCTGGGACAGAGATACGAATTAGTAACGACCCCTCTCCTCCTCTGATCACAAACTTAATTACGCCACTGGAAATAAATGCACATGTCTCGAATCCACATTTGACTTTGAATACTTTTATGACGTATATTAATGAATATAAATATAATTTGTTTAACCATTGTAATTGATTAAAATCAATTCAACGTATTTATAATGAAAGTTAGACTATATTAATGTAAATTTGGAAATGGGAGAAGGACTATAAATATATACAATAATAATAATATGTCTATTTTATGACGTTGTTCAACATTTGACAATTTTTATATAAGTATATGTTGTGTAGAAGTTGTAACTTGTATAATTTCCATCAAAAAATGATATGAATTATTATTTTAAACAAAGAATTGAGAGCACTTATGATTAGTGATGTGTCCATCATTATTTAGAACTAAGGACCGTGGTCTAGTCCCGATCCCATCAAGTGTACTTATCAGTCCTTAAAGAAAGTAAAATCGATCTTTTGTGATGACATTAAGGGATTACTTCCTTTTTTAAATTATTATTTTATACAATAGAAACCATTATATAAATAAGTAATGATATAATATGTTCGTTTTATATTACATTATGAAAATAGGAATATTTTTTGCAGGATATTGACTTCATAAGCCATTGATAATTATCTTAGGAAATATTCCAATGACCGGTTGCGATTGCAGATGCAAGTGAACCAGAATACACATATCGTGAATGTCGACAACAATATAGAGACACTGGTTCTAGGATGTTACGCCCCGGGCAGTTTCGCCCTGGGAAGTTCTGCCGTGGGAGTTTTTGCCCTGTGGAAGTTTCGCCCTGATACATATATTATAGCATAAATGTATCTTCCACAAATAATTGAAGATTTAAAATTAGTCTCCCCCCCAAATCGAAGTCATTTGTAAAGCATTTTTGCAGTCAGTAGTGTAAAATGAGTGTATTTAATTCAATTTTAATATACATATTTTAAAATAGAACCTATGAAACGGTTCGAATTTATTAAAATAAGAAACAATAATTATTTATTTGTTAATTACTCAAATGCCATAATTTCATAATTAATTACAAAGGACTTCAAGTTGAAGTAAAGGAAGACCTTAAATTATATGTGAAAGATACATTTAAACAATAATACATGTATGAGTGTGTAACTTCCCAGGGCAGGAATTCTGCAGGGTGAAACTCCCAGGGCGGAACTTCCGGTCACGAAAGACATTGATGTTTCCAGCTATGAACTAATATAGATAATTAAAGTTTGTAATCATGAGATTTATTCTTAATGGTCATAGAAAAAATATATATATCGGTGCATATTTTTCTATTCTTACATTTGATCCATTGTCTGTTGAGTGTTTTTAGAGCACTTATTATGTATAATAACACATAGATCGGTGTGGATCTCTCAGTTTACAATATTCAAAATTAAACCTACTTTGCCCTTTTTAGAGCCATAGAAATTATCTTTCTCTATAAAAAAGAAGAAGAAAAAACATCAAAATTCAATAAAAAGTTTTGTCTAGCACCTGGATTTACCCAAATATTAAAAAAATGAATCACTCTGGCGTACCTCTAACTCTTTAAAAGTTGCTTGATTATGTGTTATTTTAAAACTGCCTCTCCACTTTTGAATCATTTCCCGCGCCCCTGTACTATTGTTCCACACACATTACTACAATTTTAACATTTATCTTCTTTTGTTGGTTCCTTTACAATTATATTGTATAGCAAGTCCTAGTGGTCAAGTTAGGGGAACCCTCCAAGTGGGCGTATTTTTTTATATATATTAAAATGATTGTTCTTCAAGAAGTTGGTATAGAAAGCCATCACTTTCATGGCAACAATGAAATAAATGCCCCTGTAAGAGAAGGATACAATTTAAAGTCAAAGGACAAAATCACGAATAAAAGCAACAAAAATGATCTAATACCTTAATCTTAGTATAAAATTTGAAAAGTAAAGGGGAGAGATAAAATCTTAAAGTGTTGAAGCTAGAGAACTTTTTGACCAATTCCAATGTCAATAAAACATATTCTGCAACTTCAATATAAACTTAAGATGTATGCTTAAAATGATCAAATTTTGAAACATGGGTCGTTGATTCATAGTAGACTAGACTGCAATACCCTTATGGAGCACTATATGTATGTAGATAAAATTCTTCATAAAGGGGGGATTACGTATAAGTAAAGATTTCGAAAGCAACTACCTTCATGGCAACAATGAAGTGCCTCTATATGGAAAATATAAAATTGTCTGACTCATTGGTAGAACTGAAGAGGAAGGCCTAGTCTGACTCAGTGAATCCACTCAACGGTTCGGAGAGGAGGGTGACGGCTCATCTAGCAACACTCCTGTAAGGGAGAAAGCAAGCAATAAAAAAACAAAAGACATTTGCAAACAAAGAAAAAAACATTATTATTTGCATAATCGAATCATCTTAGTATGTTAGTCATGACTAACTTCAACCAAATTAAACTGGTTCATAAAAAAGGTTTTTACTCTTGATTTGTTGCAACATGGTTTAAAAATATTCCCTTTTTAAGAAAGTAAAAAATATGAAGAAATATATAATTTGAGTCATATTGATTCATGTTTAGAGGTGGTGTAAAATCTTTGAAGGTTTTTTTTTTTAATATTTCAAAATTTTTTATTAAAAAATATTTTAGATAAATAAACAATCTTTCAAATGTTATATTTAAGTTTCTCCCTAAACAAGTTATAAATAAAGTATTTTATAAATTAAGAAAGTGCGCACTTTTTGTGACATTTATATGTAACATAATTCCTTAAATTTTTTAAAAAGACGTTTAATAAATTTAAAAACTTTGAAGACTATGAGTTAAACCTCTCAATATTGATGAATATAACTTAAACGTTATATTTCTTCATTTAATGCGTACTATAACATTTTTGGACAATGTCATTTAAGAATAAAAACCATTTAAAGAACCCGTCTAATATATTAGACATACATAATATGAAAGCCTTTCTCAAAATGTCACTCACTCTCTTACTCTTGATTCATTCATAAAGTTATAATCCTCATTAACCTACATAATGTGTGTTATCATATTGTCCTTGAATCATGAGATTACATAAATTACTTGAACAGTATTATTTTTTACTTCTCAAATACATCGACATTCTTCATTTTGTCCATTTTAATTGCATTTGGAATAAGGTAAGATTAAATACTGCTTATCAGGAAACACTTTAAAAGAAACTCTAGATTTCTTATTATTATTTGTTACTAAAGGAGTTAAATTATCCCTCTGGTGTTAGTGTTTAAAAGTAATCCCGTAGTTACTTTTATTGTATCTCACAACCTTTCATTTAAAAAGTAACGAAAGGGGGATCCTTACAATCCAATTGTTAATAACTGTTGGCAGTTGTTCCAACTTAAAAATTAAACCATATTATTCATAACTCTGATAAGGCAAAAGAACCAAAAATCCACAGCTGACATTGTAACAATGTCCCAACTTTTATTTTAAAAAGAAAAAGGAAAATAGGGCAAAATCAATCGATAGTAAGCCTATGATTCTCAACTATAGAATAAATATTGTTAATAGTTGTTTGGAATTGGTTACTGATTAAGAAAAGATAATTCAAATTCAACCAATCAACGTTTGGAACATTGATAGGGATGAAAGAAGCTGAAATCTACAGCAAGCTGTCCCAAGATGGTGCAGAACCTTTGTTTCAATGTTCATACTTCATACCTTATAGATGAATTAACATCTTTTGGAGTTGATGATCAAATTGTTTAAGAGGACGAAGCAAAAAGTAAGAGTTGAATACACCAAGAGCTATTTCATAATCATAATTATTTATCAACTATGTATTTTACCTCCTTAAAGAAATAGTTTTGTCCATTTCGTAATTCATATATATTAAGATATGTGTGTAAACATTCGAGTCAAGTCGGGTGTTTATTCAAATTATTTTTATTTAAGACTAGCTGAACTTCAAGAGACAAGATCAGTCATCATTTTTTCTACCACGCAAGGAAGATCCATTTAATTTATTTTCATCCCTCCGTTAAGTGTCTAATATTATATATGTAGTCAGAGTCATAGATGAAAATAATATTTTAATCGAAGAAGAGCGGATATATATTTGTTGCATTTGCAATATTACTCAATAAGTATCATTTTGTTCAAACAAATATGAATATACGTTGTTTTTTTTAAGCCTATGGACCCTATAAATAAAGGGATCAAGAACAAGAAATGATGTTGTCTATTCTATAATTTTAAGAATGACTCAACTGTGACGTGCAATTTGACTGTTTTCCGTCATGATGAACAGTCTTTTTTGTTATACTTTATAGACGTAGTTTTTGTATATAAAAAAATTAATGACTTTTCCCTTCTTTCATAACTATATCAGTCGTGTTGGATCCTTCCAAGGACTCATTTCCTAATCAAGCTCCCCCTTCCAGCTTTTTTTTTTAATCGTTCCTATTTTTTTACCAATCAACGGTACTAAGGACCAGTACATCGGTCATTTATTCCAACGATCTTGGCTATTCCTTTATTTTCTTCACTCCTAGAAGCTAGGATTGAATAATATAAGAACTAAGAAAATAATGAATGATATCTAAAAAGTATTGTAATATAATAATAGTCACACAACTCCTACTTTTAACTTCAAGTAGCTTGTCTCTTTAAAAGAAGTTATGCACCGTGATGAAGTTTTAGATACTCAAATGGTCGGGTTAGTTATAAATACGTAATTTCATCTGTTGTAGTTTTCATAAAAGACCGATAAGGACCAATCCTTGGACTGGCAAATTTTATTAGGACCGGCCTGATAAGACTACAGTCTTTTTAGTTGTTTTTTTTAGACTGATCCAACACTATATGTCAATAATATCCCTGATTCCTATGAAAAGAATGAAAAATGTACTCGTATTTTAAATGAAGAGAACTAAAATATTTATTCTATAATACGACATAAGATCTTTCAGTAACTTTATTTACTTGTCAAATGGTCAAAGAATTGATTACATTTTTCCATTATCATATTATGCTTGAACTTCTATCGTCACTACTCACACAACGGCCTACTATTGGTCATAACATATTATAAGTATTACTAACAGTATGAATCATAGCTACTACAAAATTCTATGACATACATACCTATTATACATTTTTATAAATACTTTAACAAAATGCGTAGTTAACATTAAACATGACAAAAAGGGAAATATCCTTAATTCCGTACGTCGTTATATTTATTGTATCTCGCAACTTTTCTTGTAAAAGAAAAGGAGAAAAGGTACAAAATCAGTTGATTTATCATTGGAAGGGGGGCACAGGGTCCATGGCCCTACAGAAAATACTTTTATAGAGCACCAAAAGGAAAGAGACACCAAATTGGACATTTTCCAAAAGAAAAGTGAATTAAAAAAAAAAGTCATTCAACGCAATATGCAGACCGGTTATAAAAAATGTCGTTAAAAAAATATATATCTTTCTTTTTTTAAAAGAAAAGGTCGATAAAAGGTCCTAAATTTTATATATATATACATTTTAAGAAAATAAAAAGCTTTGAACTTTATTTCTTAAGAACTTACAGGAACCAAAATTCCCGTCAAAGAGTGCAAATTTTAATTAAATATATACTTTTGTAAGTATGTAATAGAGGGATGTTAAAATTTACGCATGGCTTCTTCTTTGAAAATTGAACGACTCCGCCAACGATTGGTAGTTAGCCCATTCTTGCTAGCTATGGAGTTATTATAATTTTTGTAGATTAATAGCAAGAGGGCATTCGAGTTTAACCAATTAATATTCAGAACACTGACTAGGGAAAAGAAGCGGAAACATCGACAGCTGACAAAAAAATACAATGATAATTTTTGTGTTAGTATCGTAACAGTATGACTCTTGCAGTTGATAATACTGTGAGCCTTCTTTATTCTTGGTTGATGCAGACGAGGACCCATTAAAAATAATTCAAACACCCAGTATAAGTTGGACTAACGAATGAGCTTTGATGTTGTTCAAAAACTGTAGAAACATTTAAATTATTCATATATAATGCTTCTCTATTTTTAAGCCTCATTTTCATGATAGAGTATAACTTGTACTTGTAAGGCAGTTGCAACTGTTCTTTTTTCTCGAAAATCAAAAAAGCTACATTCTAGTTAAAGCTAGTTAAATTCTACATCACAATTTTGTTATATCATGTAGTTTATTGGTACAAGTTAATGAAATATAGGATAAAAACTGCTTTTGAGAGGTTCAAATCGGTTTTTTTTTCAAGAATAATTATTTATAGAATAAGGAAGTCAGTTTTTTATTATTTTTTCTGAAACTGTAAATGATAATTTCGTTATTAGTTGATATAATATTATCAAAATCTAAACCTTACACAGTGAGGAAAAGTTTGAGATACTGTAACTCTGAGTAGAAATTGGGATAATTGCAAAAAGTGCAGCAATTATCCTTGTATTTTTTTCTTCTTAATTGTTTTATATATTTAATTGTTTTTTTTCTTGCCAAAGCAGTGCCTTGAATAGTTTTTTGTGAGTGAATTTATCTTAACTATAGATAACTACATTGTAATTGAATAATTTACAGAAGCGTCAGGAAGATTATATACATAGATTATTCATTTGATTTTAGAAAAAAAATCTTTCAAAAAATAAAAATTGTTTGGAATTTTTTTTTTTAAACTAAAAAAAAATCAAAAGTAAAATATTAAATATTAAGGTTTTTGAAGAAAACATAATATGTTAAGTTTTTTCGAAAAAAAAAGTTAGAGATTCAAAGCTATTCTCAAAAGATTTAAAAAATCCACAGCTGTTCATAAAAAATTATTATTTTTGGAGAAAAAGCTTGGTAAAGTAAATTTCGAATATTAAAATTTTTGGTTTTACAAATTTAAAAAAATCCATATTTATTCAAAGAAACTTAAATTTTTCGGAAAATAAATTGAAAAATTAAATTAAATTTTTAATAAAAAGCAAAAATTCCTTAACATGGGGGAGCAACATCCCCTCCAAGCCCACTCCCTGCAGACGCCCCTGGTTCAACACCCTAAAAGTTCTCTTATTTTATCCTCTAAGAATATTGCTTATTCTATTTTCTTGATTTCCAACTCAAAATCGATATTTTTTAACGGTTGCAACCGTTCCCTGCTACAAAGTGCGAATGAGTGAGGGCTCACTGTATAATTTGTTCATGTCTTCTCAAATGATAGCTGTAGTATTACTCAAGTATTTAGTCATATTGCATGACGTACACGCCCATTTGGATCTTCTCCAAACTCTCCAAGAGAGTGGATAAAATACATATTATTATACATGTATATTTGATGTTGATAAAAACTGCTTGGTGTTGTCGGAAATGCAAATAGTAAGTGTAGCAGATTTCCCATATTTTGCGTTTTAAGCCTGCAATTTTAGACCTTTGTGTATATACATATGTTATATATAATATGATAACATGATTAACGAAATCTTGCTTAGTTATTAAGAACTAACTTCCCTGTCAATCAAATTACAAAAAAATATCTTACAAGTCAGTTAATGCTCTACTGATAAATTATTACATAATTTTTTTCATTTTTTATCACTGAGACTCAATTTTAAATCATTTGTTCCTGTAAATTTTTCTCCAAATTGTTAGGTTCGTAAAAATAATTGTCATGATAATTCTACAAGTTTAAAAATAATTACCAATATTTCTATAGTCTTTTGACTAAAAATATTGTTAAGAGCAATTCGCAGTCACATAGAGTGGAGTCCACAGGATTTTAATTTGGGGTGATTAAGTAAGGATCATTTTCGAACTCAAAAACTGGGTTTTCATCCCTATAGCATCGATATATCGAACAACACTAGAGAAGAGTTACTTTGCCGCTGTTTTTGCAATTTTTTTCCTCCTTAAAGTTATTTTTATAAATATTTTTTAGAACTTTTTATACACATCCTTATCTTAATTGTATCTTTGTTTTAAATGAATCCGTTGGTTTGTTATACAATTAATCCCCACTATGGAATCGTTACTAAATAATGATCACCTTGACAGCTTAACAGCTTGAGAATTATAATTTTATCAATCAACGTTCAGAACAATAATTAGAAGAAAAGAAGCAAATAAATTGACAATTGGCAACAAAATACTCTATAAATTTGTGTGTTGGAGAGGTAACGTCGTTTTTGGAACTAACCAATTGAAGGATAAAACATAAATAAACTTTCTTTATTTTTAAAAAAATAATTTTTTTAGATCCAACTTTTTTTCGGGTTTTCATTATTTAACTTATACTTCTATTTTTATTCAATTATTATCAACCTTTATCCCAGAGGAAATCAGACAGAAAATCATAGATTTATAAAAAAAAGTTCATGGACGTGTATGACATAAAACGAGGACATATCCGGGGAAAAGAGGGCCGTTCTATTGTATAATGCACAGATGTTTAAAAATATAAATTTTTGTAGATCGTACTCTTTTTGTAATTGCTACCTCAAAATATTTTTTATTCTCCAAATCTGTCATCATTATCATTTTTGTTTTAAAGATAGAAAAATAGGTATAAAGTAAATGTTACAGAAAAATAATAACTTTGATGATCGAGGTTATGCCCGGTTCAGGTTTAGCGGTTCTATCGGGTCTGCTCTCGATTCTTTCTTTATAACGGTTTTGTTTTCAGTCTCGGTTCAGCTTTATCGGTGTTGGTTCTTTTTAATACATTATCAGTTTCGTAACAGGCACTTAAAACAATGGGCGTCACAAGAAAATTCTGCCCAGGAAATTATATTGCATACAAACAGGGCCGCAACTAAGTAGAGTGAGTAGTACTCAAAGTTCATGTTGGGTCCCTGAAAATTCTTGTAAAGGGGACTTAGCTTAAAATGTATTAGTGTAGGCGAGAGCTTTGCATACTGAAGTTTGAGAAATCATGGCTTAAGATATATTATAATTATCATATTATAGAGCCTTGACAAGCTTTGTAGCAGATCTGGATCCATAATCTACCCCACCTCTTCCCTCTTTTATTCACCCTCCCTGGTCCCTAAACCCCCCTTTTCCAGATCCATAAAAACCCCAAATAATAATATTGAATATTTATTAACGTTATAACTAATAATGTTTGTGGAACTAACTGGGGGTGTTGAGAGGGGCCCTTAAATGTAACTTAATTAATAACAGTGGATTTCATCTCATTTTGGGGCCCGGTTGTACCCAAAATAACCCCAAATTTTGAGGTATAAATGGGGGTTTGTGAGGAGTGGGTAAATATATCGGGCCGTAAATGTCTGGAGTGAAATGTAAAAACTATTTTTCATATTTTGAAATCTAATATTTTCTGGTCGACCTTTTGTCAGACGACGTTTTGTAAGGTTGACGTTTTGTCCATTCGAGATTTTGTCGTTTTACGTTTTTTCTGTCGACGTTTTGACCTCTTACTATCTTTACAAACTTACTTGACCAACTAAGCAATATAGAAACGTAAGAATCTACCCATAAGAATAACTCAAATGAAGTGCATAAAGTAGGGTGAGGCTTCATTTCACAGTCAATCAGTTTTTGTAGGTTTTTTCTTTTTAGAAAACAAGGCATGATGCTGTAGCTTGTTCTGTGTAAAATCAAATTTATTTTAGCGGTCAAAAGATAAAACAATAAGCTGTGCACTACTCTCAAACTGACCCCAGTGGCTTGACACGTTATTAGTAATATGTATTAGAGACAAATTATATATATTATCTAAATATATTTAAAATTTGTATTCAAATTAATATATTTATATATGAAATGTCAGATTTGAAATGTTTGATATGTTGAAATATATAATTTTTTGGCTTCACCTCTATCACTATTAGGGGGTCACCCCAGTGTGTCTATGGTACCAACTTAGGGAAACGCTGGTTTAAAAAATTAATTTGATTTATGTGACTCAATTAGCCCTTTCAAATAAAATCAATTAATTTATAAGTATTTCCTTGTAACGATGAACTTTTGCTTCTTTATGTATGTACAACTTACGAGGCCAGTAAAGAATAAATCAGAATAATTGAAGTTGATTCGTCTAAGAACACAAATGCTAAATCCAGATCCATTTTGAAAAAAAAAATCATTATTACTTGTTGTTGTGAAAACGAGCCACACATGTTCTTCCAAATGTGAAACGACAGCTTTAAATAATAGACTTGAGATACAAACATCATTTTTAGACAATCATTTTCTTTGAATGTGCACGTTGCTTCATTCTATTCGTCCATTCTGTCTAGACTTGAAAATAAATATCCTAAGGCTAAATATATTTTCTGGAAAAATAAAAACAACATAATTACTTCCTTATTTAATTACGATTTAAAAAAATAGGCAGACACATCCTACAAATATTGAAGAAATCCAAGTAGCCAATAATTTACCATTTGATATTTTCTATTTATTTACTTTTATTGATATTATAATGGTTTTTTAGCCTTAAGAAGATGTTAAATTTTGATACAAAGACATTTTTATTTATTTATTAAAAAAATTTTTATTGGTTTTTGTATTGATAAAAATAGGGATTTATATTTGCAAATTCCAGTCATTGTTGTTTAAATAATGTACAGGGTAGTTCTGAATTATATTCCTATAAAAAAATTTAACTACTCTCAAATTATAGTTAATATTGGAATAAACCATATGTAGTAGTACTTTATTACAAGTTTAATATTGCCCATCAATTCCCCCAATATATCAATCAATATGCTTGTGAGGAAAAATTGAGCACGAGGAGAAGGCTGGAGCTAGACATATGGTACTTCTGAAGACCCTTGTTAATATCACCTACATGTTACATGACTTTGGGTTTACAAAATTAGAATTATTGCTATAAGGAAGAGAAACTTCTACATTTAAAATGGAATTAGTGCTGGGATAATATTATGATTGTATTTGAATTCATATGTATTTATTTATTAATCATTTTTAAAACAATTTAGACCAAAGATAGGCGAGAATGCATACTTCAGAGGGAGAACTGAACATCACCACAAATTATTAAATAATGAAAAAAACGAAGAAAGACACACGCATCAAACATTTTTCGTTTTCTAATTTTTAAAAAGGAAGTTTTCCCCTACAAAAATGGCAACTTTACTCCTCACTGACTAGTAACTATTACGCACAATGTCTGCCCCAATTTTTGTCTCTATGGGTCCCATTAGGGAGCCCTTGCTGAATGCTAAGCCTGAGAATTGTATTGTTTTCCCCTCGGCTACACCCTACATTGCAAAGTCAAGTGAGCTAAGATGAGGGGAAGAAGGAGACCAAAAATGCTCAAAATTGTATTTGCATCATTCTTGGAATATTTCTAACTCGGGTAACGAAATCTTTATCCACAATACTCTTAATTTGATGACGTCAAAGTGAATAGGTATTTAATTTTAGAACACACTGTATTCCATACTTACATAGTTAAAAAAGTATATTACATAATAGTTTGATTTATTCGTGGTTCAAGGAGTGGTAACTCATTTCTCGTGTGTATCACTACTATTGCAAATAAATGGCTTTATTAATAGCATGATAAAAGAAAGGAAACACTATTGTAGATAGAGAAGGGGTTCTAAAACTGTGGTACATAAACTCCCTCTAAGTCAGTGTTCTTAAACTTATTGGAGGTACTCAATCCTGCAATCTTCATCAGTGCATTCATCAAACCCCTTCGACATTGGAAAAATAAAATATAATTTCTTCAGAACATGGGTATAAATGTGTTATTAGTTCACAAAATGAACCATGCATCAGTTACAGCCAATAACCACTGTGTTATAAGAACAAAACCAACAAAACATAGATTGCACACAAAATTGTAACTCAACAAATATTTGCTGCATGTATCTTTTGCTACTGCCTTTCATACACAAGTCCAGAAATGCATGGCTTTGCCTTAGCACAAAGCACTCTCATATCATTTTCACAACAAAGTCAGTTCCTTTTCTTCGTTTTTATATTTATCAGCTCTCCAGGTGCAGAAATGCCTCTAATTCTAGCCACGTCTTCGATCTTACTAACAAAGTCGTCCACCAGAGGAAATTTTGCGAAGTTATCATTCTCTGTTCGTCGTTTTAATAAATGTAGCTTTTTTTAGATGCCTCCCAGTTTTCTTCCGCTTGGAGGGATGTTGACTTCACCGCCCTGCATCTGGAACTAAATATTTGTAATCTAGCACGGAGAAGAAACGTTTTGAATCTCACAATTTGTATACCACGGTTGCTTATCCATATTAGTATCCGCCTGCTCTGATGGATGGAACGCTATTGTGGTATACTCGTACTAAAAGCTGGTCGTCCCGATCGACAGTCGCGTCTGTGGATGCGGAGGGCTTGCCAAACCCCTGAGAGTGTCCCAGCAAACTCCTGGAGATCGATTGATCCCATCGATCCCAGTTTAAGAACCACTATTATAGGTGATACGTGTAGATG
The DNA here is from genome assembly GCF_016086655.4 of Lepeophtheirus salmonis. Classification (NCBI taxonomy): domain Eukaryota; kingdom Metazoa; phylum Arthropoda; class Copepoda; order Siphonostomatoida; family Caligidae; genus Lepeophtheirus; species Lepeophtheirus salmonis. The sequence continues at coordinate 32,803,078 of NC_052132.2, forward strand.
ATACTTAGAGTTATAAATCCTAAGTATTTTCGGCTTGTAAAACAAAAGAAACCGAAAATAAAACTAGGTGACCCTGAAAGTTTGTGTAGAGAGCTGCTTAGTTGTCATGACGTTTCATTAGAACAAATAAAGATAGCTATTAGAGTAAGGGAATAGGCAAATGTGGATCCTCGATTCTACTCGGTGTCCAACAAGGACTTACCCATATAAGTTATAAGGGTTGAAAATCGTAAGTATTTCCGTTATGTAAAAACAAGAAAGTGATAATTAACATTCTAATTGGTAACCCTGACAATTTAAATATTTTATGAGAGAAGAGGATCTCTCCCCTCAAAATGTTTCGTTAAATTAGCTGGAAATAAATGCAAGTCCCACTAGGTATCAAGCAAGTACAAAGGCAGAAGAATATCTCGGTTTTTTAAAGTCAATTCTACTCAGAGTCGAACAAGTACTTACACTTAAAACTACACAAAAAATCCTCTACTTTACATAACATTTCAAATATCGAAATTGCCTATGTATATATTCTGTTGCGACGGCTCTGGAGTTGGAATACAAGCCCGTGAACAAAATATTGTTGTGACAATTAGAAATACATTTTTAAAATGACGAAATTAATTAGATAAATGTCTGTAAATAGATAAATATCATATTTTTTATGTATACAAGAAATATTAGCAATAAAATATATATTTTATCAAAAAAGATCATACTCAAATTTTTATTTTATTAAGAGGGTCATTACCAAGTTTCAAAAACAATTGCTTAAAAATGATCAACTCTTAAATAATAGTGGTACTTAGAGACCTTAATACTCTAACAGGTGATACCCAATATCTACAGAGGCGGGGGATTCAATCAAGTGAGTACATAGTAAAGGTTGGGACTAGGACTAAAGGCTGGAAACTTAACATGGACTCAAGCGCTTGTTTCGAGATACTCGAGTTCAAAATCAAATACTCAATAATTTAGTGAACTTAAGACCATTTTTTAACATATTATATGAAGGCTATTTCAATACTTTTGAATGATAGATCTTGTATGGACAGAACCCCACATTCAATTGTTAATATAGCAAAATATTAACAATTAATTATGGGTTGCTTGTGATTGTCATTACTTTTGATAAATAACTTTTTCAGCCCATGAGAAAAGTCTTCAAAAGTTAAACCTACATATGTAAGTAATTATGTACTTAAAATGAACTGGATTGAAATATGAAGAATCGCATCAGACTCGATAAAAATATTCAAGGACTTTGAGTCGTGAGCAAATACAGAGGCGTTCACAGGCTTATATTTTAGGGAGGGCTAAGGTTAATGAAATACAAGGATAGGCCATCATGCAATCGGGCTTGCTAGAGTTTTCAATTTAATGTATCGTACCGACTGATGGGCAAGAAAAACAGATTTTGACAAAAAAACACAACCACTCATTTACTATGACGTCAATATTAAAAGCGTGGTGGAAGTCAAAGATCAGTGAAAAAATTTCAAAGAATAAATTATTTGGAAAAAAATTTAATTATTAATTTATTGGGAGAAAAATTTCTAAAATTCATAGATATTTACAGAAAATTAAAAAATTTCAAATATTAAATTTCAAAAAATTTAATATTTAAAATCAAAATTCCTTCATTGGGGGGGGGCAGCCCCTCCTATTCACCCCCATGGACACCCCTAAAATACGATGTACTTTAATTGTTAATGCAATAAATGGACTACTTTGTGCCATCCATTACTACTGCATCAGTCTACGGAATTCTATGTTTAGCATTCCATGATCAGTCCTTGTGTTTATATTTTACCTATAAAGAACTTTATTTAAACTGATTATACTACAGAACCTAAGCAAAGAAAACATATATTTATTTTTTTTTCAAAAGAAAACTACAATAAGATTCAGAATGTTTGAATTGAATAAATATATTTTTTACACGAATTTTAATACTCCTAAGTCCAGGGATTGAACATGCCTCGTTATAGTAATAATCAAATTTACTACGCATGAATTACTCCCATATAAATAGATAATCATTTTCATGGGCTTAATACGTATCAAAATTGTATTGTTGAGGTGATGCTTTGAATTTTTCATAGGTCACTTTTTATATATGATGAAAAAGAGAGAGAAATTGATTTATAATTAAAAATTTTCTTTTACTATTTATATATATATATATCAAAACTTTTATCTATAAACACCCAAACTTAAATATCATTAGTTCCTTGGAACTCTATGCCCAAGAGAAACATTATTGTGTATAGTTACAAAACGGAGACATTTGTGTATTTCCAATTCTGATCAGTGGAACATCTGTCAAATTGATGCCCTTTCTAGATACACTCTCAAGTCATATTTTTTACAACTCTAGCATTTATATTTGTATTGCTGAGAAAATTTCCTACAAAAATACTTATATGATATAAAATATCACCTACCTCTATGTAAAAATAAAACGTTGCATGATATCCCAGACAATTTGAAGAATATTTTGCTGATTATTTAATTAGCTGCAATCAAGTAAATAAACCAAAATCTTACTCCGTATATAGCAAGGACGTAGGCATGAATTACTTCGATTACTACTCTGAGTACTTAGGCTTGTTACTCTGCAACAAATCATTAGCGTTACTCTCCGTCATTGATGAGGACATTCACTTGTTATTACCTTATATTTAGAGGGTTTCTTATCAAGAGTTAAATATTATTAAAAATTCGAGCACGTTGGGATCATATTCTATACAGTTCTATGAGGTAGATTATTCTTCTCACATGTAGGAATATTTTTCATTGTATATTGAGGAATTGTTCAGAACTAACAAACCAATTAATTCGACATCAATCAATCAAGTTTAAGAACAATCAAAAGAGGTAAGTGAAATAGAAAATCCGGTGCTGACAAAAAAATATATATATCTGAATTAGATTTTTTGATGTTTTGAGGATATCATTCCACGGGATACCATTTTTTAATATTATCTCAAAGTATTTTTGATAACTATAGAAGTACTTCATGTAAAGAAAGAATCAATAATATTATCTAAAGATTCTATTTTTAATGTTTTTCTTTTTTGAAAGCAAATAAAAGGAGCCTTCAACTACGTAAATACATATTCATTGTAGGTATAGTTATGGTTTTAATATGTACATACATGGAGATATTTAAAAATACAAAAATAGATTTAAGTTCATTTATACAAACTCTAAATTGTTAACAATAATACAAAAGAGATTACTCAAGAAAAAATGAAATTGTATCCTTATGAAAACTGAACGGACCTGAACTATTACGATTCACTGTTTTCCCACAAAATAATATACATTTACAGAGTTTGTTTTTTTGTAATCTGTCGATTTTTTTATTCATATCTAAATTCTTGAATAGCATTGTATCGGTCCTTATTAAGGACTTAAAACTGCAGTCCCGTCAAGCTCAGTCGAAGTCCGGTTCAGTCCTGAATATCAGTCTTGAAAGGTCCTTAATGGAGTCACTCAAATATAATTCCTTTTTGAATCAGTTCTATTACTGACAGTCTGTAAGATCGATGGTCTTAAGAACCGGTCCCAAGGATTGATAGGACCGATCCTAAGACTGGACTTGACCGAATAAATAAGGACTGACTTCTTAATGTTCTGAACGTTGATTCGTTCAAGTTTTTATTAAGGTGGGAACAATTATTTACTATATCGGACATATATTATTAGCCTCGTTCTAGACAATTTTCCCGCAAATATTTTTGCTGCTGTTAATATTCCTGAATGACATGCCTTTTCATGTTATAGGTTCGGATTTTACCTTTAGTCTTAACTGTTGAAACATTCCATTCTTTCTATCGATGGAGTTTTTGACATTTCTTCAAGCATCAATTAAGATCATGTCTATGAATAAGGTGCCACTGGTCGATGAGTCCATTCAAATAGACTCATGATCCTGAATATGTGAGTCCTTTGTCCTTATAAACAATATTCCTTCATTATTTCTTACTATTTTCCATTTTTCTTCTTCCACAGATCTATAACTCAACTGATACAAGAATAAAGACCAAATGTAATATAAATTATAAAAAGGCGGCGAATATGTAATGCGGCAAAATCACCAAGACACGGAATTATGAAAGAGGGAAAATATTCACGATATTAGCCCCATTCATTACTTATGTCTTATTTTCTTTTTGTGCCATTTTTATTGCAAACTTTTGGAGAAAAAGTTGGTAATTCAACAATTTTCTACACTTTTAATACAATATGTCCCCCTCCATTCTGAATGCTCGCCTCAATACGACGAGAAACAGAAGCACAGCTGGCTTTGATGAAGCCCGAGGACAAGTTGTTCCACTCCTACGTGATCACGAAGTTCAGGGAGTCGACATTTGGGTGAGAAGTCTTTTTTTTCTTGCCCTCCATGATTCTCCAAACATCGAAGCCCAATAGAATTAAGGTAGGATGAGGACGAAGGCCAAAAGGCAGCTATGTTCTCCATGCAGAAATGATGCACCTTCTTGGACATGTGTGCTGGGGCGCCGTCTAGGGTAAACATATAGTTCTTCAACCATGGTAAGACATGGTTACTGAAGATCTTGTAATTGACATCCGTATTGACTTTACCTTTGGTCTTGAAGAAGTAAGGAGGCATCTTGCTGCCGTTTGACGCCAAAGACCATCACCAGACCTGGATGAAAGTTCCAAACTTGAGGTCTTGATTCAGCCAAGAAGCAATCATTTATCCTGTTCAGAATAGCATCCACATGTGAAATTGAGCGCGGAGGAGACCACACACCCTTTGCCGTTTTGCATACTGCTCGAACATTTTTCATCGCACAAAAACAAAACTAACATCAAATTTTAGCTTTTTGTCAGCTCTTTCAAACTCTTTCACAGAAGATTCCAGAATCTGTTAATTACTCAGAAACTAATAAGTATCACTCCAAAAAAATCAAAAAGTTTATAGGTATGAAATAAATTAATAGTTTCAATAGAATTTAGTGCAAAAACATTATAAACAAAAGATATTATACCACATGGAAGTAAAAAAGAGTTAAGATTACCGTTTCATCCAATGGGAAGTTATTATAGACTAACCAACAAATAATTAAGATACTTTTGTTATTATTATTTTTGAAAGAAAGGTGGCGGAGATATAATTTTCAGATAAAGAATTGACCTAATTAAAATGATATGTAGTAGATACAAGCTCGGTTGTCAAATTATGACAATTTGAAATTACAAATACTTAATGATTATTAATAATAATAATTTATGTATTCATCTTGAATGAAAAAAGTAGTGTCAATTATCCACGCCAGAGTGGATAACATAACAATATGCATTTATTTAATGAGTCTCCATTTTGTACAAAGGTTTTTTTTTGTACCTACAAGTATTACTCACTTCGTTATCGTATCGTTACATATATAAATATGCTGTATTTAGTATTTGGGTATAGGTATGCCTGCCCCTCATATTGAATAACGGATTTTGCAAGGCATTAAAGCATTGTTTGGTTACTTATTTATATATGAAAAACATTTATAAAAGTATTATATGTACAAAGGTGATAACGTTAAATACATACATATTTAGTAAATAGCATTATTTTTAAACTATATATAATTACATCCGCTAATTTAACAAATACTTCATCATTATGGACATTATATTTATCACATAGACAATGACGCCTTTTGTTTGAATCTGTATACTATATTTCAGTTTTTGAGTATCTGATTGAAAAGTCTGAATCCTCATACTTAAAATCCAAATACCAAAGCTGTAGTACTCAATTGTGAACTTGTGCCGGAGCTCGAAATGGATCAAAATGGAGTCGAACATGAATCGGTACATCGTTACCTTTATTGTATCCTTGAATCTTTCGTTTAAAAAAAAGCAGAAAAAGGTCTAAAATCAGTTGTTCTACTTCCAAAATATAGCATTATTCTTTAATCATTGTGGAAAATTGTTCACAACTTATCAATGCATAATTCGAATTCAACCAATCAACGTTAAGAACCCTGATTTGGGAGGGAATGTAGAAAAATGGACTGGTGACAACAACCGAATACAATATGAATGTTTACATACGTGATATAACGCATTATAGAGTTCAACTATCCATATCGTTTAGTGGTTGAGTCTAATATGGCTTTGACTCCGAATCAAATCCAAGTCCATAAAAGATGACTCAAGTCCTCCATTTTATATTATTAGATATGTACTAATCTGTTCTGTATCTCTAAGCCGTTCCTCCAAAATTACTAGTAATTACACATTTCATTCCAACTATGGGACTAATTTAATCCTTTAATAGTAGATAACTGTTCGCAGCATAACAAAGGCTGACTAATTTTAAAGGAAAGAACATTCAAAACGTTAATAACTATAGGTATAAAATGGACAACTCACAACAGATGTTGAGATTGTTTTGGAATTTCCATTGTGATGAGTCATGAAAGACCCCTTTTGCTAATTAAAAAAATATAATTATTTAAAGATAGCTATTTCTTTGGCCTATTACAAGAGTTTGACTATGATATCTTTTTAAAGTACGCTATGAGTAATTTCCATGCGTTCTAAAATGGTATATCATATATACTTGTCAAATACTTTTTTAAAGTATAAAAATGCATTGCTTTGATGTTATCAAGGACTTAAAGGAATTTTTTAAACAGGTTTTTCTCTTTGAAATGGAGGATTTTGTGTTATTATGGACGATGCGATGTTGCAATCTGTCTTGAATGACAAAATACATTGATATAATAAATTGATTAAAATATAAATTACACTTAATTCATATTTTAATGTGGTCGTATCATTTTTTTAACATAGATTTATTTAACAAGGGAATTAATAATATAAAAAGATACTTTTAAAAGGGTATATATAATTAATATAACTGGATCCATGGTACTAAGACCATTCAGGGCAATTAAATGCAATCAATCTATACATTGACGTTCAAGGTTACTCTCATTCAAGGGGACCCTTCCTCATTTGTAGCAACATTTTTCGCAACAAATAGTATATACCTATGTTGGTACGTAACTAATATCAGGTATTTGTATAATGATGCAATTTTGGGTAGGTAATAAAAAAAAAAGTGTTGAGACCCGTTATAAGAATATTTCCTCTTGTAAATATGTTAGCTTGCGTCATTTGTTATACGTAGGGTAAATGACCGCTGTTCATACTTTTCGTTCCTTCTTGAACGCTTGAGTGCCTGAACACTGTTCATTTCTTTGACCCTTTTATAAAGTTGGCCGAAAACATGTTTCATCCTTAGACCAAAGCTAAAAGCAGTTATGGGCAAGATAACTTATCAATTTTAACTAGTTATGTTGAAATGAACTATTTTTTTTTAACTAGTTGAATTAAAATTAATTTTGATTTCTATAAAAGTTGATTTTTAGTTGTTTTTTTTAACTTAAGTTTCAATTAAATAACTTTAGAGTAATTTAAGTTAAATTAATTCACCCAACCTTGGCTAAGTTGACATTAATTTTGATATTAAAAAATAATTATTTATGTCATTCAAGACAGTTTTTTAGTATTTCACTTAGAATAACAAAATATATTTAAATTTAACTAATTAACTTAATCAAGTTAAATTAAACGTTAATTTCGATAAATAAAAAAATAAATAGTTAATTTAAAAGTTAATTAACTTAACTTATTAACTTATCTAAGTTAGGTTGCATTAACTTGCCCAACTCTGGCTAAAAGCAAGTTACTAGAAAGCTACCCCGAGATCCATTTTTCTCCAAATTTATTTGGGTATGCGGAATCATTATTGTCCGACAGGAGGCACTGAGGATATTCTGAATTACTTTATAGACTATAGCTAACTATTTAACTTCCATGAATTCGCAAAGTGAATTCCGTAAAAGGAAGAAGCAAATCCATAGGTCAAACGATTAAGTGACGTCTTATTTGATACTTCAAAATGGACATCTTGACAGAAAAAAGGGTTTTCGTAGCCAACTAAATTTGGACAAAAGTTAATAAGATGTTGTTTTGTTGAAAAATTAAATAAACGGAAATAATTTAAGGAATGAATGCCTCAGCATATTTTTTTCAGAAATGAACGGGAACAGTGGGAAGGGTTCGAGCCTGATTATACATACGTAGAGCAATACTCTATTTGATCGTGATTCGAGAAGTATGCGTGTTTTTATAGTTTGATTTTTGATTTAATTACTTTCTGGATATCTAAATTCAAATACATATATGATATTTTTACTAAGGGGAGATGATTTAGTTGACACAAGGCTCACTTTTGGGTATATTTCTCAGATTGTAGAAATTATATTGAGTTGTGATTTTGTTTTGAAACAAAATGCAACTTTTTGCACCAATGTCATACGATAGAAATATAATAATAGAAAATTTTTCGACATATTTGAAACAAAATACAATATAACCAAAAATATAATATAATATTTGATTCCTGATCCTCTTTTAATTTATAACTATTTTAACGTTCAGATGTTATTCTTTACTCAGAACAAATAACAAAAATAAAATATTTTTGATTCTTACCTCCAACAACGTAGTTGAGTGGATGCTGTGTTTTGTATGCCTGCTGGTCACCAAGATTACAGCAAAAGTTACAAATCCATTTTGATCTTACTTGATACCAAGATTATATATAGTCACAATAAGACACTATTAATTTTTTGAGAGGTCGAGAATACACAAAACGTTAATTAAAAACGTATAATCGACCATAATTTTGAAACATATTAAGGTACAGAGCACAAATTGCTATCCATATGTAGGTTTCATAATGATGTTTCATATAGACAAAAATTTAATGGATAAATTTTGACCATAGGCGGAGATTTGCTCTCTACCGAGTGTCCCATTCAAGTTAATATATATCCCAACTTGCCCCTCAGATACTTTTTGGCTTTAAACACTAATATATACCTGAATACTTAACCAATCAACAATATTTATATTTTAAATTAACGACAAATAATTATATTTTCATAAAATATAAAAAGTTGAAAAATCTTAGTTAATACTTTTATTATTTGGGATCAAAATTAGTGAACATGGAAAAAATAATCCCGAGCTTGTAAATTCAGAAAATGCGTCAAAGCCTAGAATTGGGTGTATTCACCAATACTAATATACAATGCTAATAGGTGGTTATGCCAAAAAAGTGCTGAAACAGAACTCATAGAAGCTTCCTAGAAATTAATATCTGTCAACCAATCTGTGAGTCAATTATCCTCAGTCTGGAACAGTCCAATATGATCACCTTTTTTTCACTTATGTGGGGTTTGAACTGGGGAATAGTATTCAGAATCATACCCTTGGCTTCGTAGTTAATAAGATATCATATATACAAATTCTAGTTTTGTAAAAGTCAAGCATTTCTCTTCTACATGAATACTTTTTGTGCAAACATGTATTAAAAGAGTGAGACTGGATTTTAGCTATAGGGGATGCGATTAAATAGAGATCATATGATAGCCCCCCCAATCTATTTGAAGGGAGGGAGCTTATTTCTAGTATAGCCACCCTATACATTAGGCAGGCAGAGCCGGTTGACTGTGAGTGGAACCTACGGCAAATATGTAGGAGCGGGCTCTTTCTTCTTCTTTTTTTAAAGTTGAATTAAATTTCGAAACCTTGTATTTTAAAAATAAATTGAGGCCGTCATTCTAGAAATTTTTTTCCCCCTAAATAGCCTTTTAAAAAAAACATTTTCTTTAAATTATGACCTTTAAAGACATTCATTAATTTTTTTGTAATGATTTTTTAAGTGATTTATACTTTTGCTGGTGGGAGGCCCCTATTTTTTAACTGTTCCCAATGCCCCCTAAAACGGAGCACTGATTAAAATATCATTTCATCCATCGGTGATTATTGTTCCTCAGGGGCGTCCGCAGGGCTGAGGTGGAGTGATGTAGCCACCTCCCAAAATTAAGGAATTTTTGCTTTTTAATAGAGAATTTAATATTTTAAATTTAATTTTTGTCAGTAGCAATGGATTTTTGAAAAAAAATAAATGAAGTGAAATTTTTTGGAAGAAATGAAGTATTTGAAATTTTTTAATTTTTTTCAAAGAAAATTGAATTTAACATGCCCCCTAAAATATGGTCCTGCGGATGCCCCTGCTCCTTACATGTAATCTCCCTAATCATAAATCATTTTACCAGCCTCTAAGAAACCCAATAAAAATTGCATTCATTCGATTATTTATTTCTTCATCTAGCGATAAATCATATTTAATAATATATATAGTAAGTAACAAGTATAGAATTATACTTGCAAAATCATATACACAAAGGTTGGGGCTTAATAGCTTTGACTAAACGACTTCAAATAAACTACATATATTATCAGAAATAAGATTTTATGTTCATTCCAAGCGGTGACCTCATTAATTAATCATCATTTTATTCATCGATATTAATGTCCATAAATTATTTGGCATTAATGTGTGTGATAGCCTTGTCACAATACCAATATTTTTGTACCTGTTCTGGTAATAATAGTAATGAGTATAGAAGTGTGGACAGGATTATATTTAAATATTAAAAAATCAAATTCAATTTGAAAAAGAAATTTTTTTGAAAAAATCATCAAATACTACAAATTATTTCTTTTTTGTTCAAAAACAATAGCTATTTTCAAAAATTAAATATTTTGGAAATTTTTTTAAAAAATCCTCATTCCACAGCTGTTCACAAAAAATTTAATTTCTTTTTCGAAAAAAATTCAAATAATAAATTTTTCGGTAAAAAAATTCAAAAATCCAATAGCTTTTCCCAAAAAAATTCAAAAATCTACAGGTACTCATGGAAAATAAAATTTTTAAGAAAAAAATTTTAAATAATAATTTTTGAAAAAGAATTCTAATACTAAATTTTTGAAAAAAAATTCAACTACTAAATTTTTGAAAAAAATTTGAAAAATCTAGTTATTCAGAGAAAATTAATTTTTGAGAAAAAAATTTCAAAAATCTACAGTTATTCAGAGAAAATTAACTTTTAAAAAAAAAATTTCAAACGTGAATTTTGGGGAAATAATTAGACTTTTTGCAAAAAAAAATTTAATTAAATTTATTGAGAAAAATTTAAAAAATCCATAACTATTCACATAAAATTAAATTATTAAATTTTCTAGTAAAAACCTAAGCTACTGTTCCTCCATTCCACCCCATGCAGACGCCCCTACAGTATTTAAAGACTTTTTGAATAAAAATATATAACAAAAATGTCCTTAAGAGCAATGGACAGTAATGCATGAAATATGTCCTGCCGGTATGTAAAACTAAAAGAAACAGATAATTCTTAGAATTTGAAGAACTTTTGGAGTAAAACTGTCATGACGTTTCGTTAGATCAATTTATTAGCAAAACAAACAAACTTACTCTCCAGTACCCAGCAATTTGGTCTGATTATAATAATAATGACCCTACGTACGTAACTAATAATTCTGTACAACTTTTATTTATCGTCTAAAGTCTGTATCTCTCTTTGTTTTTGAAATAAATCCGTTTTTATTTATTTTTTTTCTATGCAGGAGGAATATCAGAGACACACATAAATTAATTTAATGCAATGTAGGATTTAAATATAATTATAATATTTTTCTTTTAATAATGCTATTTTAAATATACGGTCTGCTCTTTACAGCCATAATTTATTTTCTCCCCTCCAAAATCATATAATATGCAGCTGATGTCAAATAGTATTAAGTATTACCACAAAGGCATCTTTTACTCTTGGTATTACCATAAGTCTCACTCCCGTTTGCATTCTCCTCATGCATGAAATAAGGACTAACAATTTGGCAAGTACATAGGTAACGACAAGAATAAGAAAATAAAATGTGTGAAAAAATAATCAAATGAAAAAAAGCAATGTTTTTTCCTAGGTATTGCATATTACATTTAGTCATGCAATGCAACTCTAATGGGTTAGTTCTTTTTGAAATTATAAAGAAATATTGGACAATTGTCTATCAGACAACTGTCCTCTGGAAATGTTCTTAGAACCCGGCGTGATATGTGTAAATACTTAGAGTGTAGATATATGTATATTCAAAGTGTGTTAACATCTGTTCATACTCCTAAGGAGATAATTGCCCAATTCCTCTCATTTATATTAAATTACTACATGTGCATCATAAAACGGTTCAATTGTATTGCACTTTTGATGTTCGGTTCGGAAACTCGAGAAAATGTAATACTGAATACATATTGATAAGTAGAATTGGTTACTCGGTAGAGCACAAACCTCCACCTAAAATAATTTTCACGAAAAATTAACATTAATTTCTGTTGTATTTAAAGAAAAATTAATTTTTTGTATTTGAAAAATTTGAAAAAAATTAAGTTTTTTGTCGAAAAAAAAAAAATCTATTGTTAATAAAAACTTAAAATATTTTTATTTGAATAAAAAAACTTGGAAGAGCACAAACCTTAAAAATTTTCGAAAAATAAACATTAACTGTTGTATGTAGTTCACAAATTTGAAATATTTTTATTTGAAAAAAAATTTAAAAATCCACAGTAGTTCACAAAAAATTAATTTGAAAAAAAAATTCAGAAATTATATTTGAAATATTATATTTTGTGGAAAAAAATTTCAAAAATCTATTCCATTCCTATTAATAAAAACTTAAATTTTACAAAAAAAAGTTCAAATATAAAATTTTTTGGGAAAAAAATTCAAACAATCAAAGCTATTCACAAAAAATGAAAATTTACCTAATTTCAAAATTAAGTTAAGTTTCAAATATTAAATTTTACGAAAGAAATTTCAAATATTCAATTTTCTGGTAAAAAAGAAAAATTTCTTTTATTCCTTTTTTTCGGTGGGGGGGTACAACCCCTCCAATCCCCCTGAGGACACCCCTTTGGTATGTTATTGGTCAAAAGTTTGCAGTGTTGAATTACTTTATCATATGAACTGAATTTATCTAATTTAGTCAAAAATTATCTCTATTGCCCATTTTGCGTTTTTACCTTTTGTGTGGCCTTGACCTTTGACATCTCAAATTTGAATGGCTTATTACTGTTAACATATATAATCTTCCTACACGTTTTACCCAAATCAATTAGTAGCTTTTGCTTCAATCCTGCTTACAAACATACAAACGGAGGCAACACTTTCCACGGACTTTTCAAACAACCCTCGTATATCCCTCAACAATTGTTGTATATGTAAAGCAAAATGAAATCGAAAGGTATCAATAATAATCCTTGATCAAATTTCTTCTTTTTCTAAAGGATATCCGGTACAAAAACAATTATATATATATTTTTTTTTTTTGTTCTGATGAGTGAAATTCAATTCCTTAGGATTATAGTAATCTACAATATTCAATAATAATAATGAAATTTCATAAAAAATGATGTATATTCATCGTAGTATTCACATAGATATATAATATACATAAATTTTTTAACAAAGGAACTGTATATATAGTGTGTACAAGTTGCATCTTGTATAAGCATATTGTACAAGTTACCGTTTGTATGTCTCATAGTGTCTTATTTAATTAAAAGTACATATATATTAATTACTAACTTATAATTAATGGTATCATTTCTTTTTTAATGAATCAACTATTGTTCAAAGATTCGGGAAAAGTTAGGTATTGCATGTTCAAGTCCTTATAATAAATATTTTAAAAAGAAAATTTATATTCAGTAAAAAAATCGAAATGAGTTTCGAGACCAAGTTGATTTGTAAATTTTTAAATATAGACTCGAGTGAAATAAATATGAATAATTATCTAATGTGTCGTTGAAGATATAACAGGATCAATTAGTAATTTTCATCCGAAAAGTCCAGGATTGAACCTGAAAATATTGACCATCCAAATTCTAAAGGAATAAGTTTCAATCAGAAGTATTCTTTTATAAATGTTTCACATCATTTGTATAAAATATAACTTATTATGAAATAACGACTGATATAACTGTGGATATGAGTCCATTTTGAGTCCTCAGATTTCGTTTGAGCTTATTTTCAGTTCATAATTATAATATAGGGATAATTAGTTATGAAAATCGGGTGCGCTTTTTAGCTTCCCCTTTTTTTTGTAGTTGGATAACTGAAGAGTGAATTTTCTTTTCCTTAGCACCAATCATTATTATTTAATTCCTGAAGAGTGAACTTCTCTACTATTTACATACAAGATATCATTAATATATTATACGAAACTGGATATACCATTTGTGTGTCCTCATAAAAGAGGGAAAGTAACCCTGAGGATTTGTAGCGGAGTTATAATTGGAAGTCCATATAGAATTGAGGATCGACATTGAAGTAATTTTTGCCTATATCATTTATTTTCCCTCAAATCACAACTGCCCAAGAGTTAAAACTATTGAGTGCAAGTTGATGTGAGATCGAATCGCAAGTTTTTAAAACTTGGACTCGCCCCCAGCTCTGCCAAATAATATTAAATTATCCTGATTACAAATACTCCAAATTATTTTTTTCATTTTTTGGCTGCAATTATTAAAATCTACTGATACATGACAAGGGGTATACAATACCTTCACATAGTAACATAAATAAATTGAATACATTATCACGTTACAATCAAACACAATACATCCATTGTTCCATACTGCCTACAATATTTACATAATTGTAGTATGTTGAATGGTTTCAGAACATTTTTTATATGTACATATCTAGTATTCATTTTCATTTGTAATTTGCCCTTTTTAAAAATATATTAGGACCATTGAATATATCCATAGTATAAAAGGTATATTTAATATATATCAGCAATGGGCAACTGGCGGCTCGGGGTCGCATACAGCCCTCCTCCTCACTCAGTGTAGCCTGCAAATAGATCAATAATAATTTATAATAATAAAAAACAAAGAACACTTGGAATTAACTGTTCAAACAATAGCGGGCCCATTCCATCTTTCGGATTAGAGACGAAAAAAGTCAAGAGCCATGGCACCTAACAGAGACAAAAAGAGAAAACTTGACTCATAAAATCGCACTTTTCAGTCCAAACCAGAGTTATCTCATTAGGTTAAGTTAATGTTGCCATTATTCAATGTAAGCTATTTGCACTTAGTTTTTTTTAAAGCAAACTGTTTTAAATGAAGGAGTTAAAATTCATTTTTCCACTTTGTTTTTAAGCGAATGTTTTGTGCTTTATACTTATTAAGGACATGTAAAAATGCATTTATATGCAGAAAATAATTGTATGTTGGTGCAATAAATATACACATAATATGTATATATTTATTGGGAATCATTTGCAGTGTCTGTCATACCCAGTTACTTGAAATGTGTGGTCATGTGGGCCTCCAATGATAGATCTGAGAAAAATTTGGCCCTCTTTATCATGGAAGCTGCCCATCTCTGATCTATATCATCTTTTTAAGCATACTCTATTATGCAGCTTGGATCTTTTTCATTCCAAACATTATAAGTACCATGTCCTTACCTTTACTCTGTAAAGAAATAGAATGAAAAGGCACACCAAAATCAGTTGGTAACAGTTTGCTTCCAAGCTATGAAATAATTATTCAATAATTTTTTGGGAATTTCTCACAACTTAAAAAGAACTCGTTCTAGTCAAACAATCAACTACAAGAAAACGGGCTGAGAAGAAAAAAAGCAGATAATACTGACAGCTGACAATAAAATACACAGTGGATTTTTGTGTTAGCAGAGTAGCATCGTGACGGATCTGCAGCACCATAATGTTTTTGCGAGTGTGGCCAAATTATGTAATTGTGGCTAATTTTGATTTTTATAATATACGATTAGACTTTGATTCGTTCTCCTAATGTACTGTCTATGTTTTGGCCTATAATATAACTCCTTAGAAATCATATATTTAGATTGTTAATTGATTCGTGTGCATTTTATTTTTGAGTTGGGTAAAAAAGGAGATTAATTTTACATTGAATTGTCTATTTATTATAGACTTGTTCTTATAACTCCTCAACAAATCATCAGTTTAGCTCTCAGTCATTCCTCAGCAGAAACAATGTTGATTACTTTATGCCTAGATGTTCTCTCTTCAAGAATTAAAGAATAATGATAACAGCCTTGAAAAATAAAACAACACTCTTCAAATCGCCAACTAGAAAAAATATCACATGCATTAGGGTCATTTTTTATTCAACTCTACTTATAGATAAATAAATATATCGCTACTGCAGACAAGGAAGAAAGGTTGTAGAGTACCTCTGCCCCTCCCCCAGACCACAAAATCTAGAGACCAATCTCTAAGTATCTTCCCCCAGACATAAACTTTGTTGAAAAAAAATATCAAATATTAATTGATTTAGAAAAAAAGCTCAAGAACCCATAGCTAGTCACAGAAAGTTAATTTTTTTGTAAAAAAAAAACAAAATAAATTGAGACACAGAGCTAAAATAATCTCTTGAACAAGGATATAGTACTTACTCAGCGTGCTGACATCATCACTACAACAAAGAAATATTAATATAATCTCATAGACAAAATTGTTGTTATTATGAGAAAGTTTGGAATGAAATTCATATTCTTGAAAACTAATCATAGATTTCTTTACACTTTGTAGTACACAATATTTATGCATATATGACAAATATTTAAGAATGAATTTAACAGATATTAAATTCAACATCTTCAACATCACCCATTTTTATAAATAGACAAAAAAATTATTTCATTTCAAAGAAAAATGAAAATAGGTGGAGGTTAGCGCTCTACAGAGTGCCCATTCTAGTTTTTAATTGTCTTTTTTTTTTTTTTTTTTGTAAATCCAATTTTACCTTAAACTAGTTAATATAAGCACAAATAGAGATAAAGTGTAACTTTTGAAAAGTTGATTCTTTATCTCAAATAGTTATTTAGTAAAAAATACTCTATTTTGATTTGTATTTACTATAAGTAATAATTATATTTTTTCTAAAAATCCTAAAATTCAAAAGCCTGTGCTACCTCTGAACATTGATCAATAAGATTATTAAAAAACAATTTAATGTATATCGAAAGAGTCAATTATTCGATGGATTTAATAGTTTAATAGTCAAACCCTACTATTATAAATATATATAAAATCATTATCGAATCATACTTGTCAAAAACTTATTTAATCGAATATTGCCCAAAACAAAGTTTGCTACAAACATATAACCAATACAATGAATGAAAAGGAGACTGAAAACCTTTGCAAAAATTTTTTGCTATGGCTAATTTACTATAAGCTGTTTTGACATACACTACATATCTACATAGTCTGCTATTGTTTAAATATATTTAAAGATTTCAACATAGGTTTTACCCAAATTGGATTTGAACACAGCTCCTAAAATGTTGCAAATGTCCACATAAATAGGGACAATTGCCAGGGGCGTCCGCAGAAGGAAGACTGAAGGGGTTTGTCTATTTACTAGAAAGTTTAATATTTAAAATTAAATTTTTAAAATTGTTTTCGAAAAACAAATTTTTTTTTGTCTGCAGTTGCATTTTTGAAATTTGTTTCTAAAAAAATTTAATTTTTGAATTTTTTTTTCAAAAAAATTCTTAAATCCAATCACTTTTTTTTTGTTTTGGGTGGGGGCCCCCACCCAAAAACAAAAAAATAGAATCCTGTGGATGCCCCTGGTTGCAACAGTTAAAATATCGAACTAGATTATAAATGTAGATTGATGATATTTTTTGAGGAATAAATAATTTTAGACTTTGCAATTAATAACTTTCAATGCACGTGCAATGTAAAATAATTTATATTATTTATAGATCGCTGATCCGTATTATAGACAGTGATAGTAATTGGGAGTTTTTGGGAAATTAAAAAAAAAAAAGAAAAAAAAATGGTAACCCTGAGCATTTGATGATTTTTGTAAGGGGAGAAGCATCGCTGTCATGACGTTTCATTAGATCAGCAACAATTATCTGTGACGAGGAAAGTGAAGGAAAAAAACAAGGTCATTCACAAAAATTACTTCGATGTCGTTTATCAATTCTACTCTGAGTCAAACAAGGACTCATAATTATAAATCTGCAACAAAACCTCTCTGTTTTTTATGAGCACACACAATATTTGATCAATCAGGTTTGGAATATAACTGAATGTAGTAAAAAATAAAGTTCACTCCTCAGTTTGTTAAGTAATTATGAAAATTATTTATAGGTTTGAAATATTAACTTTAATTCAAGCCCAAATAACTCTATTCAAAGCTTAATCGTTACAACAAAATCTTTTTTTTACTCAGCGTTACGATAACTCAAACTTCTCTTCAATGAGTAACTTTTGAACTTGGATAAATTATAGCAGCTGATAGCTAAATAATCAATAATTCTATGATATAAGTTAGAGAAAAAATAATAAGGACTCTGACTACACTATAAAAAACAGTGTTTATCTCAAAGAAAAGTTAGCAAAAATTATCTTCCCCCAAATATAATCCTGAGGACACCCCTGCCATTCTTCATCTCCTCCAACCTGAATAATAATATAAAATGCTCAAAACAAAGTATGTAGTAGGCCTAATGTCATGTTTGTACAACGTACTATGTATGTACATCATCTCAATAAGATATGACTTGAACGTATATGAAACAAGAATGTATGTAATTGTAGATATTTGACGACCTATAAGACGTAATTAGCATGTCTTTATAAATCATATGTTACATATATTAGGCTTTGTATTAGTTACTTATTGTCCGATAAGCTAGACGTCTTTGACCATAGTACATAATCAGAATATCATCGTCTTAAAATACATCACCCTAAAAAAACTTTACTGTCTTCGTGTATACGCACTTGATTTATTATGATGTGGGATGAAACATGACAGACTAAGTTCAAATATTAATATCTTTCCTCATTTAAAAAAAAATTAAAGTAATAAATATTACCAAATACAAATTAATCCGTTCGGAAATTTAATGACTCTGATTCAAACGCAAAATAAAAACCTAAATCCCGTGTCTTTCTCAATGAACAAGCATATTATGTGATGAGTAGAGTTGGGATTTGTGTAAGAGCCTAAGGAGAAGGGGGAATCAAGCATATGGTATTACTGAATTAAGATCCTTGTTACTATCAGCTGCCTGATATATGACTTGGGCGGGGCGCTATAAGGAAGAGAGAACCTTATATATTTCGACACTGTATTGTAGACTTGTGATAACTCAATTTGATGATTTTTTTTAATGATTGAATTAGTATTTAATATATGATATCCATAATAAGTGAAAAAATGACGTTAAAATTCGCTATAATAAAAAACTTATAACCAAAAATATTTCGTAGACATGTAATATCTCCATAAATTTGCAATGACAACAAACCGGTTGTATCAATTAATATTTAACAAACATATATAGTAGCAATAGATGTTTCACATAAGTGTCCCAAAATTTGTTAATGATATTGACTATAGTTTAAAAGTTATTAAAAAGTAAATTAAAAGTCCAAATTCTTATTTTCTCTCGACTGTGAAGTGGCAAAAACGAATTATCGCAAGTCTACAAAACAGCGAGGATTTGACGTAGTATGAATGCAAAGAAAATATTTATTTATATCTATTTATTTTATAATGTATTTTTAAAACAATTTACACCAAAGATAGGGGTTAATTAGAAAAAGAAATAGCACACGTATCAAGTGATTTTCCTTTCTAATCGCTTTGAATAGTTTTGTCTTTACACAGATCCCTTCTTTGGAGATGAGTTAAGATAAAAAGATTCTTGAACAAAGATCAAGTTAAACCTCAATATGTTGGGAATCCTAAAATCTATGTTTATGAAAGGGTACTCATCAGATGTAACTGAGAAAGAAGATTGTCTAAAAAAATCGGAGTACAAAATCCAGATGTAACTGGGAAGACTGTACAAAATCCTTGAGATGTCCTCCGAATACGAACGCCGTGCAGCCATTATTGTGTGCATCCATACCAGCTGCACAACCCATTAAGTTTACGAAACATCCCAAATCAACTGTTTATGGTGTTGCCAAGGATTTCAAGGAGTCTAATGGGTCGGGAACGCCTGAAAGGAAGACTCATGATCGTTCTAAGGGCAAAAAATCGCACTCCAGACTTCCTGAAGGCTCTTTGAGCAAAGGCAATGTAGTTTCTTAGCTCGCCAGATCCAATAAATGTGCACATGACACTTTTGACTCCTTGCCAGCTTCACTGTGCCAATTTGGAGGCTATCGTTGAAGCTGAAGGTGGTTGGTTTGAGTCATTGACTTCACTATGGATTTTCCGTATTTAAAATCCCCACCTTATACAGTACAATATTTCATGGACATTTTCAGCCAATTATAGGCTTTGTATTCAAATTTCTGGAACAATTTGAGATGGTCTATGAGCTAAACTTTAGTTTAAAAGCTTCATTTGAAACAGGTGATATGGAATGGCCTCGATATTTAATATAATATATCAACATCTAATTTTTTTATTTGGGCAATCACTTAAGGCTACTTTAAGTGTAATTTGAAGGTCCTCCAAAGGATTAATTAAAATAATTTGTTAATAGAAATTGACAATAATTTATAGTTGAAAAACACAATTGTCGTCCAGACTCAATTTGGAGAAAAATCTGTTGTACTTGCTTTTGTGTTGACGAGATATGTATTAAATATGTGTATAACAAATAATTATTAATTCTGCCCCTATTTGTGAGAAGGGCAAAAAGTCATGTATGTTATTGACAGGAAATTTGAAGCAGTCGTTTTTGCTATGAATTATGTCTAAATATACAGCATTACACATGTTAAACAAAAATAATTGTCTTTAATTTTATCCTAGGATATTATCCTAATGATAGCTACTTATTTATGGAGAAAATTGACATAGTTAGTAATTAAAGCCTTGGTTATTTTGGTTTGATTTGACAAAATTACAATCTATGTTGTAAGATAGAAACAGGCCCTTAATCCATGTTGGAATTAGTGATAGGACGATTTAAAAAAAAAAATCCGATGCCAATTCTGATACAATTCTTGTAAAAATTTTCAATACCGATTCTGATTCTTTAATATTTTAAAAATACAATTTTGCTATCAGGGGCATCCACAGGACTATTTTATAAGGAAGGCTTGGTTTTTGGATTATTATTAAAAAAAAGAAAAAAATCCAAAAATTATCTTATTTTTAATGTGAAAAATTACATTTTTTGGAAAAAAAATTTCAAAAATTAATTTCAAATGTACAAATTAATTTTTTTTTTCTCAAAAATCGACAACTATTCACAAAAAGGTAACTTTTCTGGAAAAATTTTCCAAAATCCACGGCTATTCACAAAAAATTACATTTTTTGGAGAAAAATTTCCAATTACCAAAGCTGTTTACAAAAAAATTCCAAAATCCTTAACTGTTATCAAATTTTTATTTTTTGTAAAAAAATTTCAATACCAAAATTTTCTAATGTAAAATTTTTTGGAAAAAAAAATTTCAAACGTAGATAGTTATCCAGAGAAAATTAAATTTATAGGAAATTTTTTATGGAAAATTAAATTTGTAGGAGTTTTTTAGAAATTTTTTTTATAAAAATAAAATTAAATTTCAAATATTAAACTTTTTGAAAAAAAAAAATCAAATATTTAATTTTATACTAAAAAATAAAGTTCCTAAGTTGCTGTTTTTTTTTTTTTTTTGGGGGGGGTTACATTACTTTGAATTGTAATACAATATTAAATTAGACTTGGAATCGCAAATGAAACATAAGTTCGCCTATGCCAATTCCAGAAAAAATAATCGATTCTCGGATTCCCATTAATTGTCCATCACTAGTTGGAATCCAACCTTAAAAAGGGATAAGTATGGACAGATGCAACTTTAATCACACAACCTCCAAATGATCCACATCTAAGTAGATCTTATTTATTAGTTCAAGTCGTAATAGAACGTTATCATGTGACGTCAGATTTTTTATTTTGCCCATCTTAGAGGAGGTCTAAACAACCAAATATTATCAAAGTGGGATCAACAAATAAAAAGGCTTTGATCTTTGCAGTCTATTAAAAATTCCCATTTACAAGTCATACTTTTATAAATATAAAGCTTTTTCAGCATGGTTGATGTCGGCCATTTTGGGGGCCTAACCAACCAAGTTTTATAACAATGAAAAGTTTTTTTGTTATTATTAATATTAAGGATTGGATGTCAAGATGGGATCAACAAATACCCGACTGTCTATCAAAAATATATCCCTCCATTTCCTCGTTTTATTATATATCTTACTCTAATATGTTATTACATCGTTTTACAATCTTATTTCCATATTATATAAAAAAATTCAGATCAACAATTGAAAGACTAAGATATTTTTTTATCATTAACCTACTTTCCCCCCTTCTAATCGATAAAAAAAAATGATTCAAGTTTAAACATTTCATAGGGATTTTAAGTATAACTTATAATGCTATTTAATGGAGTTTAATCAAGATGGATTGAAGATGTAGTCATTTTATGTACTAAAAATATCGACAATGAGGTGCTCCCAATATGGCGTCATCATTAAATATGATGCAATTTATGATGTCGGTAAAAAAAAAAAAATCTATTTATAGTATTATTTACGGGGCTTTTAAAAATAACCTGGGGAAGAGGAGTCACATGGCCGGAGTTTTTGCTCGCGTCAAGGTTGAAGAATGATGCTACTAACTGCTCTATTTACTATAGAAATATATATTTACAAATTACAAGGCTAAAAGGGAGGATCAAGGCTGTTGATACTAATAAGTAATATTAATAACATTATTTCAGTCAAGGGATGATTATTAAGAATGGTCTTAAATTTAAAAGAAATAAATAGATATGTTGATAAGAGAAAAATATTAATGTTCTTGTTAATTATCAGCAAAGAAGGAGAACTATAGTTTCCAATGATTCATGTCGTCTTTCAAAATTATCATATTTTTCAAGGCATTATCTTGGGATTCAAGAGAGTGACAAAGTATATATTTGGGAGGTTGTTATCGGTGACTTTAGTTGACGTCAGCTTACTGCAGTACTTGTGCTATGATACCTTGCAATTTCTTTTCTCTTTTGCTCGATTTTCAAAAAATGAGATTGAGTCTTTTACTGTCTTTATTTATACCGAATAAAGTTCAGTAATAGAACTGATTAAAAAAAGAAGAAATTAGGGTGAGTGATGTACTCAAGGACAGACTTAATAATATTTGTGACATATATGCAGGACAGAACTGAGCGTCCCATTTTCGATCCAGCACTAAAAGTATATCATAAATCGGGGCAACACGCAATTTGACGTGATTTTACGAGACACCAGTGCTCTCACGCAATCTATAGTTATCCATGGTTTTTACGCTCACCGTAATTTATCCAATATTTACATCCAGAGTGATGAACCTCCAATTGCAAAGAAAATTACAGTATATTGACGCTTCCAAGAGGAGAGGCGTAAGTGGAATGAACAGAAAAAGAGAGCTAAAATAAGCGAAAAAGACAGAGAAAATAAAGGAAAAAAAAAATTATCCTCATTTGACATATATAGCTGCTAGAGAAAGAGGAAATAAAGAGAGAAACAGGGGATTGAAGAAGGAACAAGAAATATTATTTAGATATAAAATTAGGAGTCAAAGTAGCAATAATAATATAAATGAATGTAGGAAGGGATTTTTCATTGTACGAGTAGGGGTTCTGACTTATATATTATATAGAAGAATCTCCCACAAAATCCACCCCTTTTAATGGATTTTCATACCTATCCCCCTGAAAATAAAATTAAAAAATCTGTATGGGAGGCCTTTTTATTCTCGGAATTAATTAGACTTGGAGGTCAACTCCATTTTAGTTTCCTTCTTCTCCAGTTTACTGCTATCTAATGCAATTAGATACATTTTATTATTATATGGATATTAGTGTTGGAGTTCGGTCTGAAAATCCTAGACCGCTAATTATTTTGAGTGTACTAAACTATTTTGCTCCTAACAAAAAAGTCGGTCTCATTTTCAATTTTAGTGTAGACCGATTCTGTAGACGGCTTGAGTCTTTCTAAATTGTGAACATTGGAATACTAACATCATATTATGAAGTTAAATGTGTTACATCAATCCAAAGAAAATATTTAAAGAACTAGAAAAGCATGAATGGACAGCCTTCTTTATTAGTGATTTTACAGCAGAAATCCAGTTCAACAACTGAGTATAAAATATTAATAAATATACATTATAAAATATCTACATAATATTAGATATATAATATCTTGTTCTTTTCTATTGCTCACTCCCTTCATTCCGCAGATGCTTTATGCCTTTAGTTCTTTTCAAAATATTTTCTTTGCAAACATCATATTTGTACATCTTATTAATCAGGCTTTTAGCACGGCGTTACTTGGCGAACACATAAATATAGTTGAGTTTTGTAGTCAGCTGTTGATATTTCTGCCTCTTTTCTAATTATCAGTATTCTGAACGTTGATTGGTTGCTTTGTAATTAGGTACTGTTAGGGTGTTAACACACTCTGTACAGTAATTGAATTCCATAGTAGGGAAGAACCAATACTGATTTTAAGGAAAAATGGCGTGATACAATGGATTCCAGGATTTAAAAAAGAATAAATTTTGATCTACAGTCGCGGTCTGGACCGAAATGTGTCTAGGAAAAATTATTAAAGACAAAAATTGGTATTAAACCGCGTCTAAGCACTATATAAGAGTAAAGCGGGGGGAACAGGGTCTTGAACCGCGTCTCAACACTAAGTTGAAAATAACAAAGTGAGCTATCTCCTCGTAAGGTGAGACCGTACTGTAGGTGTGAAAAAGGAGGAGAGAGAGCTGAAGAAAAGAAGAAGTGACTAAAAAAGAGGAGGGAGCACAAAAAAGGAGAAACTGTGGCAGAAGTGGGCAAGTTTGGCTGTGTGAGTGCGTGTTGTCTTTCTCCGCGGATCTTGAACGTCGGAGTCCTTGAGCCTTGGCTAGTTGTATTTCGCCATTGACTGGGGCAGTTGTGTCTTTATGTTACTCCTGTGCAGGGATTATTGAGATATCTGAATCGAAATCGTGGTGGTTGACTCTACTGAGAAGATCCTTATTCCCGTGCCTTCTCCTCCTCACTCCTTTTACGCTCTCTCTCTCTCTCTCCCTCTCTTTACGTCCCACCTTAATTCTTCCTTGGCTCGCTCCTTGACTCTCTTTCTCTCTCTCTCCCAACTCCTCTCTTTCATCCTCCTCTTTCTCACTTGCTCCTGATTTCCTTGAGGTGAGTTAGACGTTAGTAGTTGTGAAGTAATGACTGACTAGTCCCCTGACCTGTTGGACATCGCCCTTTGTCCTCTTCCTCTTACAAGTAGAATTACATTGAATATCTTCGTCAAAGTTATTTCTTTTAGCTCAAGTCTATTTTTGTGCCGTTGTTATTTCAGGTTGCACCTCTGAACCCTTTGGAAGAGCCACACTTCCGACATAAAAGTCGACGACACATGGAAAGTGCGGGTTCTTCAAGAAGTCCTATCCTTTGGCCTATAAAGGAAAGCAGAGTCGTTGTCTCCCGACTCCTCGCAGATTTGGATGAGCCTGGTTAACGTCTTTTACACTTTTTAGACATCATTTTTATATACCTACCTACTACCTTCACAACACGACACCAGAACAGACCACAACAGACGGCAACGCCGCCATCCTTTGTCCCTACTTCTCCACATCAAGAGCAACAACACGGACTTTTTATTTTTATATTCTCTAAATCGCGGGTTCACGCCTTAGAAAGAACGAACGAACGAACGATCGAACTCCCTCTTCCTTCTCAAGGAAAGTTCCCTTTGCTACAACTGCATTTTCTTTTGATCAAGTCATCATCATGACTGGAAAAGTGATTCGGCCAGCTCCTGCGGAGATTGAATTCAAAACAATGCGTTTCCTCATCACAGAGCAACCTCAGGATGCTACCATCCAAAATTATATCAAAATCCTCAAAGAGCATCGTGTCACACATCTTGTCTGTGCAACAGATCCTACTTATAAAACGGAAGGGTTTGAAAAGGCGGGGATCGCATTCACGGAAATCTCTTTTGCTGATGGATCTCCTCCCACTATAGAAATTATCGACAAATGGTTAAATCTACTCAACAAAGAATTCTCAGAAGGGGGTGAAGCCAAGTGTGTGGGTGTACATTGTGTCACCGGCTTAGGACGAGCCCCTGTACTCGTAGCGATTGCACTCGTCGAATTGGGCATGAAGTATGAAGATGCTGTAGAATTGATTCGAAAAAAACGACGTGGGGCCATTAATTCTAGACAACTCGAGTTTTTAGCAAAGTACAAACGCCGTAAATACTTTCTTAAAGGAAAAAAGAAATGTCAGATTCAATAATTATGTGAACATGCAAACATGAACTTTTTCTCTTAGTACATCACAAAGATATCAATCATTGAAGAACGTTCATTTCAGATATAGATTTTTCTTTATTTCTCTCTCTTTTCTACCATCCAACCAACCAACCTAGCATAAGTGAATCAATCAAATCTTATTGACTCTATTTGCAAACATTAATTTACAGTAGTAAATGTATGGCATAAAGTTTTCCCATGTTCTTTCGGAAGATTCTTTTTATTCTGCTGATAGTTGCTTATCCTTGGAAAATCTCCTTTGTTTTGCGCCAAAATCTCCGACACGCTTAAATTGCAAGTGATATTATAACAGTAGTTTTTAATATTTCAAAATGTCTGAAAACGAGCCTCTATTTAAAAAATAATAAAAGTGAAATAACTATTCCATCCTTATGATTCTCAATTGATAAAATGAGCATTAGCTAATATTATATTTTTTCTCATTTCCATCGAAGGGAGATAATTATATTGCAATTATATCATGGATAACGGAGTAACCTCAATCGATGGAAGTATTTTAGAAGGAGGAGGTCAGATACTTCGCTTATCTGTATCTATAGCCTCTCTTCTTAATATTCCTATTCGGATATTTAATATTCGTGGACGGAGAAGCAATCCTGGTTTAAGGGCACAGCACAAAACTGGATTAGATCTTATTCACAAAATGACTCCTCGTAGTAAGCTACTTGGATCAGAGATATCCTCTACGGAAATATCATTTTTGCCTGATCAAGACCACGATAATTATCATGAGGACCTCACATTCTCTGCAGATACAAAAACTGCCGGAGCTATCACGCTTTTAGCTCAAATAGCTCTTCCCAAGGCTTTATTCATGGGTAGAAGATGTACTTTGATGTTGCGAGGAGGAACAGACGTACCCATGTCTCCTACATTTACCTATTTTCAAAAAGTATTTATGCCTAATTTGGAAAAGTTTGGTGTGTCTCCCATTCCGGAAATATCTGCAAGTTACAAAGGATATTTCCCTCGGGGTGGTGGCAGCGTAGACCTCCAAATCACTCAGCCTTTATTAACCTCCATTAACCCAGTTAGAATGGATGATCGTGGTGATATTATTGAGATTCGTATTATTTCTTCTGTAGCTGGTAATGTTCCTTTATCAGTTGCGAAGAAGATGTGTAACTCTGCTCGACGACTGATCGAACGAGGGTTTCAACCTTCGGTAAGAATAATTGAAGATGTCTATCATGAAAGTCATGCTCAGGGAAATGGATCTACTATAACTATCGTAGCGTCATCTTCCAACCAATGTATTCTTGGAGGCAGTTCCTTGGGTAGCCCAAAAGTCAGACCTGAAATTACGGGCGAAGAAGCTGCAAAAGATCTCTTAGCATCTATTCTTGACTTCCCTAAGGCATGTGTTGATCCTTATATTCAGGACCAGTTAATTTTATTTATGGCTTTATCCAAAGGAAATTCCCGCATTAGAACCTGCTCTCCCCTCACCTTACACACACAGACAGCTATCAAGGTCGTTGAAACCTTGACTAGTGCTTCTTTTACTATCACCACAGAAAATCTGGACGATCGTGATTACTGCGTTATCGAATGTAAAGGTATTGGATACCAATTTAAGTAATTGTAAATACACACGCATTGATTGACAACTATGTTCCATTATAAAAAGTAGTTATATACATATTTTTTTTTTTTCTAAGTCTTCAAAAAAATATAAAATTATCATCGTAATCATTTTTTTAAAATTAGAAACTTCTTCTTGCCCCTTCGAAGGAACGCCTCCCTTACTACATACATTTTCCTCCCTTCTCTCCCACAAATATGCCCTCTGGTTTCATGTTCATATTTAATTACTTATTATATAAACGTTTTCACTATTTGTATGTGTTAAATTAAAAAGTAAGAATTCACTACAACTTGTAAAAGTTCTTTATTTTTCGCGAGTTTAGAATTAACTAATTATTAATATAAATACATATAAATCACAAGGAGAGACAATGAAGAAGATGATAGTTGAAATGGAGTGGAAGATACGCTTAGCTTACTTCGAAAAGTTGACAGAGTATCCCCCAGTATTTGGATCCTGCGTGAATTTAAAATTCTCAGTGGAGAAACCGAAGGGATTTAACACCATGTTTCCCAACTTTTTAAGATTATCTGAAATAATAATAACAAGGATTTCGGTAATAATTCGATGGATAACTAACTAACAAAGAATCAACGTTCTACGTACCAAACATCTCTGCTTTCATCTTTTCATCCTTTTCTTTGATTTTGTCAGGTAATCTCTGAAAATAATAAAGGGATCGAAATATCATATACTAGTCAAATCAAGATACAGAGCTTAAATAATAAGACAATAAAAATATTTTCTTTCCATTAAGAAGAAAAAACCCCAACAAATACGAAATCGCCAATCGTCATACACCAATGCAATGATTGAATCGTAATTATCTTCATTACTCTACCCTATTTTATGTCATTAAAATTAGCAACACCATTTCACTCATAACAAATCCTTACTACTGTATTAAAATATTTATTGTATTCATGTACTCAAAACTTATTTTTCAAATTTATCCTTAACATGTCTACAAATTATTTATTTTTATATTACATGTACATTGTATCTATTTCTACTATTGATAGTGAGCACATTAATTATGTATGTATTCCTAATAAATAGACTTCAAATTAATTACCTGTATTGCGGAGAGACTCTCTTTGTGTCTAGGATCTAACTCTAAAATTTTCTTGGCATCCTCGAAAGCTTCATGCGGTTTATCTAATCCTTCATATAGAGTGGCTCTTCGAGCAAGAGCTTTAACATAAGACGGATTCAATTCGATGGCAGTGCTACAAAGATCTTTAGCCTCTTCCTTCCGATCTTGTTTGAGGCGAGATGCAGCCATATTGGAATAAATGTAGCTACGATCCTCTGTGAAGGTAAGGGGACATGTGTTGATTGCTTGGCTGTAGAGTTGGAAGGCAGCTTCGTTATCACCGCTGAGGTAGGCTTCGTTCCCCTTCTTTTTAAGTTCTAAAGCTTCCTCTTTTAATGTCTGGAGAAAAGAGATTAATTAGTGACGTATCTGGATGTTGTGGTAAATTTGGGGGGGGCAAGTAGACCTACGTTCCGTTCCTCAGGGCTCATTTTATCCTCCTTGGCTCTTCTTTCATTCTCCAAACGTTTCTCTGAAAGGTAGGAGGAACAAAATTAGGATTCTAAACTTAGGAAATTAATAAAAATTCTCCCAAAAAATGGGAAGAAAAATAAAATCAAATGGAACTCAACCCTCATCCACTGCTTCTGCTTCATCTTCTTCTCCCGACCCCTCAACATCCTGGAACTTATCCTCCGAAGGTTTAGGTGCCTGGAACGTGTCAAAAGCATCCTGGAACTCCTCGTGTGGAGAAGAATCTTCTTTTTTCTTATCATAATCTTCCTTATCCATATTCATCGACAGCGACGAGGATTGAATAGAATATCCTTGTTACTTTTACCTTGTAACAACGATAATTAATTGTCATTCGATCGGAACAAGAGGTAGCCCCGGAGTTGTTGCTTATACAATATCAATCATGCATCAATGTAAATAAACAATAAGTCATATGCTGCCCTCTAGCACCTCTTTTCTAAATATCCACTCCTCAGTCAATGAGTTCTCCAACTATCAAGGAATATATATACTTGTTTTAGTGTTATTATAATCATATTTCCTCTTATTTTTATGTTACTAAACTAATACAAGCTTCAATCCCGCAACCTGTAGTTGTGAAGAACATCATTTTGGATGATAAATTCCACTTCGTGAACTCATATGAACTTTGTACAATTATAAGGCTATAATATTTAAAGTAGTTGTAATTTTACATCAAGATCATGTGGTATTTTAAATAGTTCTTTCATTTTGGGATAATATTTAAAATCCTAAAACATTGTTTTTGAGCAAAAAATAGTGGATTGACTTAATGTATACAACTCGAAATCGAAGTAGGTATATGTTACAGGGTTTTCTAAAGTAAAATTTAAAAGCATTATCAAACGAACCATTGACTTTATTACTTTTATGAAGCTACCGACTTTATAAAATAATCATATTAGTATCCAAAGATAAATCAAAGAATAATATTTCCTATTAATCAAAGTTAATAGAAATTCACTTCTATTAATCTTGATATTTTTGAACTATTTAAATCAAACTTTCTATATAATAATCTTGTACAAACACAAACTGAAGTGGATACTTTATACAAATTTATGAGTTTAAATAATTAGTTTTATAATATTTTGAATATCTACGTTAGAAAAAAATTAATATAAATCTAATTTGATTTTGACTTGTATACATTCAGTCAAACTATCATTTTTTGCTCAACAATAATTTGTTGGGTTTTCAAATATTATCCCAAAATGAAGGAGTTGCTTAAAATACTACATAATGTTGTTGTTTTTCTCGGCCTTTATTAGGATCCATTCTTTATGTAATTAAAAATTATTCAAAAATATTAAAAACAAAAATGATGTGATCTGGAATTTCTTTGCAGAAAAAGCATAGATTTCTTTCGTCTTTGAAAAACTTAACACGTTATGTTGATATAAAATTACAACCACCGACATGCATTATAGGCTTATTATTGTAAGTCGAATTTATCATCAAAAATGATGTTTTTCACAACAACAGGTTGCGTGATTGGAGCTAGTGCTTCTCCAGATAGCCTTTTAACTCAGTCCTCATAGTAGTTGTAATTTAATTTATTCTAATTAAGCAAATCGTCAATGAGCGCAACTCAAAATTATTGAGCGAGAGCTCGCTCATTATTTTGAATAAAGGGCGGGAGCAGCCATTTTAGAAGAGTGATAAAATCGTTCCAATTTTCGGCCATCTATATAAATTAGTATTACTTTTTCCGTTTCTAACTCTTAAGATAACATAAAAAAATTTGAGAGTTAAAGAATAATTTTAAAGATTGCAAGAAAAGACGGTTGAAATTATGTATCCAGAGAAGCTATAATCTTTTTTTAATGCTGTATCTGTGGCTCTGCTGTTTTCGGTTGATGAGTATGTCTCTAATGTAGCTAGCCACTCACTCCAAGAAGACTCAGACATCACTACCAGTTCCCTCAGACACACCGTCAACTCCTCCCTTGTGTTGAGATTACGTTGGAAGATAAATCTTCTTTTTTTTTTGCTGTAAACGAATTTTCACAACTGAAATATGATTTTCTTATATTTTTATGGAGTATATTGACATAAATTTCAAAATCTCGCACAAAACATAAGTTCAAAAACTTGAGAACCCTGTGTTCAAGCTCAAACTAATTTTCAGGCTTAACTGTATGATAGTGCACGAAATATATTAATTACCGTAATCTGACTTTTGGCCTATAACATTTTTGCCGAATACCATTTCGCCGAAGTACCATTTACAAAAAATTTCTGACCATGCCCCATGTTTTAAACAAGAAGCTATAAACTGTCACACCAACTTGCGGCTAATATTATATATTTTTAGTTTGATTAAGACTTATTGTGTATTCTATGGAGTATATGGTATATGAATGATGTAAATTTGACTATTTTAACAAAAAATACTAATTTAAAATGTAATGTGCACATTATAAAGTTCAAATGCCCAGAGTTATTTTACTTGTAAATACATACTGCATAAATAATTTTAATTGATCAAAATGAAATGAGAGATAGTAGTAACTAATTAGTAGGAAATTAAAAGGACTAATTTTGTAATTTAATAAAGCGTACAGTGAGACGTAAAAACTGTAACTTCAAATATGATTCATTGAGGCTATAATTCAGATTTGATAGATTCATTTTTTATTACTCATTTATGAGTGAAAGACCTATGGAATAATTAATTGTTATGCTATGTGCCTCATTATATTTATTATCAATTTGTAATTGTCATCAAAATATACTAAATCAGGGATATTCACAAATTATGTATTCAGGGTTCGGAAGCAAAACGTGGACTGTTAATAAATTATAGTTATGTTATTAGAATAGAGAGGTTTTGTGATTTTCCCCAAAACTCCTGTACTTGCTGCATAAATAAACAATAGTAAACATTTCTCAAATCTTTCATCCTAAGTGAGTAAGAAGCAAAAGGCAAAGAATTTCCGACCTTCTGGATGCCAAAATTGAGATGGCAGAGGTTATGGACATTGTGAAGTGCTCCAGGAGCCTCATTTTCAAGGTGGCCAAGATGAAAAAGACCTCTCAAGGAAAGAAGGAAGTGGGGAACACAACTTGAAAGGGATTCTGAATTTCTGGGGGACCCGAAGAAGAAGATCAAGGAGGAACCCACAAAATCCATGAATCGCCTCTCTAACGAGTTTGACAGGGACAATCAGGAGGGCTACAAAGGAGGACTTGAGGTTGCCCTCTTACACAAGGAGCCCACGCCACCTGATGACGGACACTATGAAAGAAAGGGTACTGCAGAGGTGCAAGAAAGTTCGTGCGTGGATCAAGGCAAATAGATGCACCGTAAAAAAATTCTCTGACGAGAAAATTTTCACCATGGACCAGGTCTACAACTGTCAGAACAAGCGTTGGCTTGGGGCATCACCAGAGGTGGTCTAGTGGTTGTTCCGTACAAAACATGCGGCACAAACAATGGTACTGGGGTTCGTGGCGTTAGACAGCAAGAATATGCCTCCCTTCTTTTTTAAGGCTGAGGAGAATATCGGCAAGAGGCCCACTATAAGGTACTGAGGTCCACCATACCTCCATTGGCCGCCTACACAGATGACAACTTTGTGTGGGCCCAAGATTGTGCACCATCACACACATCGGCCAGAAGTTCTGTGCCGACAACATGGCTAATTTTAGGCCCAAGGACATGTGGCCATCATCTTCGCCGGATTTGAGCCGGTTGGACTTGGCTGTGTGGGGCACTTTGGAGAGGGAGACTAACCGGATATCTCACTCCCTGAAGTTAGCCATTGTGAAGGAGTTCAACGACTTGTCCGAGAAGTTCATCATCAACTCCTGCAAGGATTTCCATCACCTTGTGGAGGCTGTTATTGCTTCTGAGGACGGCCATATTGAGTGAACATGTTCACAAAAGGTCGTGGCTCAAAGTTTTGTTAAAAAAAATTTCAAAATTATTCATCAAAAAATAAAATTATTTACATTTATCGAAAATCAGTCATTCAGTCACCGTTTTGTTTCCGAGCCCTCTACCTCTGGAAATTTCAATAATTACATTATAATTATCTAAAGTACTGTTAATCCTTCATTTAAAATACTTTGTCTCTTTTTTAAGGCGTTTAATCTTGTATTAAAATATAAATAATTAATAGAGATTATAAATATATACAGGATAATTTTGTATATTAATTGAAAGTCAGCTGAAGAAAGCTACAAGTGCAGCTGCTTTTTCGTCCATTTTTTTTTTCTGAGAATAAAATTACTCCATACAATATATTATACTGTTCTATAAATATTTACCCATTGTTTTTTATAATATATATTATGAATGTATATTTAAACAGCAATGATATTCAATTCAATGTATTTGATATTGATTATTATATATAAATATAACATTAACCTGATATTGAGTGGAGGTGTATATGGATGTAAATAATGTCTTTGTTTATTTAAGTCTATGTTATACAATTGTAGGGGTTTTCACTCTATAATATCATTATGATGTCTTAACATTAGAAAGCTATTTAAAGAAATCCCATTGGAGGTTCGGATCTTTCTTTTTTATGGTTATGCGGGTTATATAAAATGACGTCAAGAACGGATTGTTTAGTTTAATGCTTCTTGCATTCAGTTTTTGAGACAGAAAAATTAAATTCAGGTAAATTTTCCTATAGTGCCTAATAGTGAAAATAATTTATCAATTAAATGAGAAAACATGGTTGTATGGAGTCTTAGGGCCAAGATTCGCTTCTCAGCCATTTATTCAAGGCATTTTATATTTGCACTACAGGTTTGTATATTACAAAGCAATATGTTCACTATAATTTGAAATTATGAGTTCATGTACAATTATTTCATAGTTTTTCTCAAATCATTTGGTTGATAATTATGAGCCAAAGGATCACAAACCCTTTAAATGGATCCCTGTTCCCGAACTTTCAGAGAAAAAAATCGATTATGGATGAAATTGTGATTTTTTTACTTGACGGATTTAAAAATCAAGAGTCTCAAATGTACTTGCATGTGGCAAATAATGGCTATGTTTATGATAACACGCTCAAAGTATTTCCAGGATATCCATTGCTCCTAAAAGGAGCCTTGTATATAACCGACAACTCTTTCATTCATCAAGCTTACCTTCTACAACTACTTAGCTTTCTCATAAACACAGGATTATTTATTCTGGCTGCGGATATTATATACTCTCTGAGCAGACTCGTTCTCAGGGACGAGTATTTGGCGTACAAAGCCGCACTTTTATTTTGTATAAATCCATCATCTGTGTTTTTTAGTGCTCATTATGCCGAAACATTTTTTTCTCTCTGTTTATTCTTGGGTTTATACTTTCTCGAAAAAAATGGTATGGGGATATTAAGTGCTGTATTCCTTGCCGTAGCCTCTTTCACCAAGGATGTTGGATTCTTAAATTTAATATTCATCGCTTATTTTAGGTACTTCATTATATTTATTTATTGCTAAACATACTTAATTAATTCAATCAATAGTATGAAAAACGTAGCTGTGGAAACTATATTGTTTGTTCGTAAGCGAAAAAATGGAAAATCCCCTGAAAAAAGTATTCCCGACATATTTCAAGACATTTGGGCTTCCACATTTTTTCCGGGAATATGCAACGTGTTGGCTGCAACAGTTCCATTTGTCTTTTTTTCAATGGTTTTCGTATACAGCTTATTGTGTCAGATCAACAAACAACTTTCATGCAGACTTGCTTAAAAATGGAAAGTTTAGAAAAATGCCTCCCATGCCTAACGAAAACATTTCCTCCTGGTGTATGGATGATACTCCAATGTCATACTTTTATATCCACTCAACTTACGGAAATTTCGGCATTGCTCAATTCAGGGACATAGATGAATTACCCCTTTTACTCCTCAGTTTACCTGCGATCGGTAATTTTATGAGAGTTAATTAAAAGCATAATAATATACTTTTATTCATTTCCAAAATTCCTTTTCAGTCCTTATAGGGAGTCAAATCTACAACTTCTTTCTGGTAAATCGACGCTATGCACTTCGTTTTGGACTAATTGACAATGCACTCCTTGGTATTCCAAAGTTAAGAGTCCCACCTCTTGTACCCACTCAGTCCCTTCCTCGTGAGACCTTTATCTACCTCTTTCATTCCATTGTCCTTGTTGTAGCAACTTCCATCATTTATCCTGCTCAAGAAGTAACTCGGCATCTTTGCTCTGGATCCCCGATCCTTTATTGGATTGCAGCACTCGCAACCACACCAGCTCAGACTTCACTCGTTCCCATATTGAATTTAAAGGATGACAATAGAGAGGAAGTCGCGAATAGAGTAGAGAAAAGGCTCAATCTAAGAAATGAACATGCAACCATTCTTCTTCAAGAGAAAGAATGTGGAGATATGGGGAATTTAGTTAAATTCTTTTTCATCACTAGTTTCCTTGTTGGAACAGGACTCTACGCAAATGACTATCCATGGGCATAGAAGAGGATCAGTTACCGTGCAGGACTTATATCTATGAAGTTTTTAATTTGTCAAATTAATGTTAGATAACATGATAGGAGCATTCGATGCCAAGTGTGCTAAGAGTCTACCACTCATGTATCTATTTGATCATTTTTAGAACTTATGTATCTTAGATTTACTTTGAATTGTAATGGTTCCGATCCAGGGGAATTTGTCAAAAATCATCTCATTCCAAAACTAAGAGAGGCTATAATTGTTGAATTTTCAAAATTAACAAACATTGTTAAAAAAACCCTATCATTTGTCCTTAGTAGGTTAATTTTTCAAATTGTAAAACTAAGAATATGATTTAAAACCATTTTTGTTGGTTTTATCTATGATATTGTCCTCTAAATAACATACAATCAACAAGGCTATAAATTATTTAAATATATTTGTATCATAGAAATGGTGATGAGAATAATGCAATTATTGACTATCCTATAGATAGTCAATAATTATTAATTGTCTGATTTTTGACTTTAAATGAAAGAAGTCAATAATTATTATTTGCTATGTATTCTGCATCACATAATTAAGTTCAAATTATCACAGTTAAATACATAATTTTAATATATCAAAATGAAATGATGACATCATTTTATAGTTGAAACAACAATGATCAACAGCTAGAAATATAAAAAAAAAATATGATTGATTTGCTTTTTTAGTATTACGCCACACGATTGATGCTACATGCAAAAAGCTTGCAAGATTTCATTAATCTACATTGCTTTTTTTTAATCAAAAATGTATATAAGGATTACAAGCAGACATACTTTGCTTTATTAATTTATAAGAAGGTAGTTATAATATTAAAGGTATCAAATTCTGAGACATGAGTGGTAGACATACTCGACATAAAATAGTCCCAATAGTACTATTTTGAATATGTAGTAACTCTATAAGAGATTATTAGGAGAAAGTCATTATTCTGCGTTGGCTGAATGTATGAAAAACTGGTGAGACAATGACAAAGTTGATTAAATTATTATAATTAAAATATATAATTATAAATATATTTTTTCTTAAAAAAGTATGTATGTATTATTCGCTTACTAAAAAAGACAAAAAATAAGTAGTTCTATTATATAGTTATAATGATATAATATTAATATTAGAAACAAATCAATAATAATTATGATTAAATAAATTTAAAAAAATAATTATAATACTGTAAAAATCAATCAAACGCGTTCTTATAAATTATATTCTTCTATTTTTAAATATAAGGGAGTTTTTTTTTTTTTTTTTAAAATGTTTTTTTCTTCATAATATTATATAATATATAAAAGTGATAATATTTATAATGATAATTAATAAAAATGATTTGATTATATCAATGAAATATTTATATAATAATGCATAAATTAGACGATTAAAAACAAATTCATAATGAAAGAAAGCAGCAAGTAGTAATTTGCATCCCGTTCCTCAATTATAATTATCTATAAATAATTAATTACACTAGTTGACAAAACTCATGTCTTTGAGTAACCACATTTATTATTGTTATTAAAGCCTTAGAATATGAAGCATATTTAAATTGCATCTAAAATATTAATTACTATTTTCAATTGATTTTATAATCTACTTAATTATATAAGGTTTAGGACCTTTCATCACACACCTTGCGTCGCTTCTTTATCAAATAATAAATGAGAAAATTAAAGAAATCAATCAAAATTGACCTATTTTTTTGAAAGCAATTGTTTTTAAAGTTGCAATATAAGATTTATTCGATTTTTATGGTTAAGACACATTTTAAAAACTTATTAAGATAACGTAATAGATCTTTCAATTGCTGAAATGTTAATTGATATTAATTTTGATTTTGCTATATTATAGGGTTCTTTCACCCAGAAATATGGCCCTGAATCATAATTATACTCTCTATTTTTTAAAGGCTCTGAAGGCTAACTCCATCTTTTTTGATTGCTGTTATGGTCCTTTTAGTGTTCTATGGCTTGAATAACAATAAATTTATATAAATATGGATTTCAGACCCTGTGCAAAAATGCTGTTATATAGTGTTATTAATTAAACTCCACCATCTACAGTTGCTTGTTTTTAAAATCCCAAAAACTTTTTAATGAAAAGAACTTTATCGATGAGAAGAAGACAAGGGGGGAGTGCTAATGTCTCTATCATCATCCTCATTCCCATAAGCGTCCTCATTTCCAGACATTAAATGAAAATTAAGAGTCCTCGAAGTCGTCAAGGATGCTTTGACAATATGGTGGTGGCGATGGTTGATATCCAAGGATGTGATTCCCAAGAGACAAATCATCTTCTCCATGCAGATTTGTTGCATTCACTTGATGATGGTGGTGTTTGAAAGGAGTCGTAGAGTAGGAAGACGAGATTGACCAAGACTCATCACTGTCAGGTTCATTAAATACACCAGAGTCTCGAGGTATGGAAATAGTAGTAGCGGATGTTGGAGGGGGAGGAGGGGAAGAAGACTCCAAAGTTACATCACTATCTCCACCTGAGTTGGCTAAGAATATGATACATGTTATAAAAAAGTGATGATTTCATTTAATGGTATTGCATGTATTTTACCGGAGTGACAAGGGGGGTAATTGAAATAAAAGAAATTAAATTATCTGGAATTTTTTTTTTTTTTAAATCGAATTTAAAAAAAGGAAAGAAAGATTTTATCCTTCCCGCCCCTTGCTCACGCTAAAACCGACCCTGAGTAAATTTGAATCATAAGAGCGAGTAAAATATACACGTAAAAGTCGGAGTACTCTGCTACTGGGTGAGTTAATCATGGGAAACTTACAAGGTGTTTCAGATCGACTTAGGAGTAAATCCACGGCCGACATTATTTTTTGCCGGTGGTTTTCGTTGGTTATTCCCAAGTAATCAAGCTCTGTATCATCCATTTCCATAAAATTGTCTAGGTCTTCATAACCGTTTAGTATAAAAACAGAGATATGCTCCTACATTAAATAGATAATGAAATAATTAATGTACTTCAACATTCCTTATAGTATGATGAATTTCATACCTCCAGACCAATACGTTTGAGAAGGCCCTCAACAGTTTTTGGAATATCTGAATCTGACTGAGAAATGGTTGTATCATTGTGAGATGAACCCATAGCATCATCATCTCCATCGACCGTATCTTCTTCTTCGTCTTCCTCTTCAGAGTCCTGATCCGACTCACGACTATCATGACGTACTTTTTTACCAGACTGATTCAAATTAGAGATTGATTGACTTTTAGGAACAACATAAAAGCTTTTTCTCTCAGGACGAAGGACTTCTACATTGATAAACTTGAAGTTACCAATCCGTCCTTCACATTTACCCTTCCATAATCCATTGGGATTCATAGAAATAATGTCCACTCGATCTCCTCTCTAATAAATATATTTTCAATATACAAAATGGAATAAGGATACTGTAATTTTAAAAACAAACGACAGCAAAACTCACCTTAAATCGAAGGGCATCAATGTCATATGGACTTGGAGTACAATCAACTAGAGCTCGAGCTGTGCCAATGAAGGGACCATTATACGTTATGGGAGGAGGTGGAACAGGAGGTTTAGAACCACTGTGTGAGCCACTCCTAGTTTGCTGAGTGTGTTTATGAGACCGAAAATCGTCGGCAATTGGAAGAGAGGAGGTAGTCATTCTCCGATTTGGGGGACTTCTTGAGGATCTTTTTGACTTATTTGTAATCCGTTCGGCTGATCGAGATCGAAAACGGGACAGTCTTTTTTGGACATCATAGCGGAGACCTCGCATTCTATCTGCTAGACTTGTTGAAGAATTAGAGTTGATGGAAGACCCTTGAAGAGAGCGACCCTTTAAAAGTAAAAATATAATAATAAGCATCAAATAAGAATTTTTATATTTAGAAAATCTTATTTATGGGCGTAAATTCTAGGTAGGATTATGATTGAGCACGTAAATTTAAGTAGGAGCACCTCACCTCGCAGATTATGATTATTGAATGGGAGGGGAGAGGGTTTTACTCTATGAAATAATATCTAGAAATATCCCAATATTACATATTATATTTGTTTTTTATTCATAGACACCAAAACAATCAGATGAATTGAGTAATTTGACATGCGACACCCTTGAGACACTGAACATAGGCTATTTTCGGACGTCGTTGTATAAATTTCCCCCTTTCAACTTTGACAATTTATATAAGCTTATTTGTTACAAACCTATTGCTCTTATAGCATTAGACCCTTGTCCAATATTTGAAGTACTTAACTTGAAAAATAAGTTCATTAAGGCTTAATAAGTAGCACTTTTTTTGGCTTTTTGGGACAAGGAACCAGAGCAAGGTCATAATAAATTAAAACGTATTCAATATATTCTAACACGACATTAAATACCGAACTTTTTCATCCCAAGAGCCAGGGTGTAAATAAGATACCTACACATGTTTGCATAATAAATGTTGTTGTTTTTTTTCTGCAAATCCCAAGAGTATTATATAAAGTTGTACCAATAACAACTGTACTTACATACAACCCAAAGAAATCATAGAATTTGCATCAGAAAAATAGTCATCTATGTTTAGCGAAAAGTAAAAATGATAAAACCAACAAACAAAATAATGAAATTATTTTATTTAACAAATTTAATATATAAAATAGTGTTAGATTCGAGTGTACATCAACTCAAAATTGAAACTCGACTTTACTAAAGCCAAAAAAATTCTTAAAATGACTCAAAATTGCTCAGAATATCTTATTAGAAAATTTAACTTTACTTGAACTCGAGACATTTGAATAATAAATAAATTTCTAGTACCGGATGATCCATTAAAATCTGAACACTTTGAAATTTAAACTTCAACAAGATATAATTTATTAATTAACATTAGAATTTGAACAAAGTTAATACTATAAATAGATGTGTGTCTGAGCTCTCTTAATCATTAATGTAGCCGCTCTTAGCGGCTACGATTGTTTCAAGGGGGCAGCGGAAGGCCTGGCACTCGCTACGGAAGTAGTCCTCTGTCATTGTGTCCCAGTGCTGGCCGACAGTGTCTTTGATGGCCTCGATGTTTGAATGATAGACACTGCAGGTCTTTTGGGTGCATTCTGACATCAGGGTTGTATTATTTAGAACTACGGTCCAGTCGCATTTGTCGGTCCCTATAGAAGGTAAAATTGATCCCCCGTGACGTCAATGAGGGTGTTTTTCCTTTTGTTAATTATTCCGTTATATAAAAGAATAAATTATATAATCAAGTAACAATATAATATGTTCGTATTATATTGTATTATAATGAAAAAAAAATATTTTTTGCAAGATATGAACAATAATATAAATAGATATTTCATACATCTTATTTGTCTTAATGAACCATCGATATTTTTTCGAAAAATTCCAAGGACTGGTCCCATGGTCCGAAGACTGGACTAGACTGAATAATTAAGGAGAGACAACACTAGCTGTAGGTGGGCCAAAAATATCAAAAAGAGTTCAAAAAGATAATTGCTGGGGTCAAAAGTGGCCATATAACCCTCACAAGGCTCTTTCTACCACTTTTTTGATGCTCTCAGGACAGTTTGGTGCGAAACCCCGAGATCTCTACCATGGACCCTCATGGACTTGGCTGTTTTTTCAACTCCTTCAGATCCAGTTTGGACTTTTTGACAGAGCCCCTCTTCCTCTCCAATGTTTCGGACTTGATGACGGCGTAGACCGTGGTTTAGAGACGCCCAATTGCTTAAGGTGCACGAATGGAAATTCGTACATCACGATCAAATGTCATTTTCTCGACTTGTGCGTAAGCTAGAGAGCTCAGATTTTTTTTTTTTTTTTTTTTTGTAACTAATGGTCACTCCTTTAATATATCGAAATGCATTAATTTCAATCCCTCAACCTTAATTAATTTTTCAATGGATCACCCCCCGATATCACTCAAAAGGACAGTAAATAACAAATCTACAAGAGATCGTTTATATTCTTTATCTATTTAAAAGAAGAGTCGATAAGTTAAAAGTTGAGAAACAGCGATATGAGGAATTATTATGTAGACATTTTCAAAAACTAGAACGTGAACAAACTCGAAAATGGTATATCGTCCTTGATTCGACTCGAACCTAACAATAATATATAATAAATTATTTTTTTCTAACATATCAATCTAATAAAATAACATAATAATGACAAGCAGTGCCGTATTACATAATACATTTACAGTCAAATCTGGTCCATCGGCCACCTGTTTTAAGCGTGTGACAAGTTTTCAAATTTAAAATTATTATTAAATAGGAAACCTGGTACAAGAGGTCACCTCCACTAAGGTTTCGCTTTTTTCGTTTCCTCTGCCTGGCCGTTTAATACAGATTTGAGTGCATATGCAAATAAATCTTCGTGATTTTACCCAAAATAGAAAGCAAATACCCGTAAGTAATATGTACCTATCCCTTCTGTGTGTGCTCAAGTTGAACTTTCATTCTCTAATACTTAACACTTTCCAAGGGTCATACATACATCATATGTATGTATATTTAAGTAGGATCTTACTAAAAGGATTTCCTTTTCAGAGGCTCATTAGAGTATAACCCTAAGGACATGAACCATCACAAGAATATATATATACAATGTAATAATAAGTAATACATGATATATTCATTTAAGTTCATATATTTTTATAGTACCTACGTACACATTGAATACTTCTCTACCTACTCCAGGGTTCCTCCTTCGTTGTAACCTCTCACGTACATAGTATGTAGTAGGTACATCATTCATAGCTTACTGAAGAAAGTAAATAGAATAGAAATTTCTTATTTTAAGCTATAATGAGAAGAAAACCTATAATAATACTATAGTATTATTACTACTAAGGCCGGGTTGATTTGCTTTTTCTGCATCAATAAACTCTTTTTTTATTTTATTAAGGGATACCTCAAAGAAATAAATCATGATTTTTAATTAGGAACTTATTATTCATCATTTTCCTCTTCTCTCATTTGAATCCCCTCCTGAACAGAGGAACATCATACTCTTTCTTGCAAAATAATAATTGTTTTATTAGAATTGTTCTATTAATTAATTTTACATAATTTTGTGGACAAAGGACAGAATTTGCCTTTTAATTACATCTCTTCTTCTTCTATCTTAAAGAGGAAGTAGTGTTGCATCAGTCCTTAATTTTTTGGTTTAGTCCAGTTCAGTCTTGGGACCAGTCCGTGGAATCGGTTCTTAAGACCGAGCTGTCAGCACTAGAACTGTTTAAAAAAAAGAAAAAAAAAAGGAGTTAAGTGACAACATCAATGACCAAACTTTATAAGTTTTAGGATTGACTTCAATCGGAACGAAACTGAAGTGGATAGGACTATAGTCTTCAGTCTAAATAAAACCGTCACAACACTAAGAACAAGAAGTCTCTACGTAGGGAGTATGAAAGGGCGCCCCTTGCTCTTAAATTCTTGGAAAATACAAATTTCTTATTTTTGTTGTCAAAAAATGTAACATCTTTTATTAGAGTCAGCTGCCATTTTCCCTACTATACTTGGCTGCTATTTTATTAATTTTCTCAACAACCCTGATTGATTAGTTGAACTCGAATGAGATCTTATTAACCTATGAACAATTCCCTACTATTTATATATATATATATATACATACATAAATGAAGAATAGTACCAATGTTGGAAATAATTGCTTAACTACCAACTGATTTTTGACCTTTTTGGTATTTCTCTTTTTGAAGTAAAAGTGGGGAGTTACAAAAGAAATACCTTTGAGATACGTGAACTTATATTCAAAATTATTTAAATGTAGAACATTCATCCTGAATCACATTAGCTCTTGTTATTAAGCTGTGCACAATTCTATGGAGCTTTTTTAACATAAACGAAGTTAGAGTGTATTTACCTTTCAGGCCTTTTCATTAATAATACAAGAGTCAACTCAGTCTTGTATGATTTAAAACAGCTAATTCTACGTATTATGAACTCAAAAGGGGTATTTATTACTTAAGAGTTTTATATACATCAAGGACTACAATTCAATATACATATATTGTAGATAACATCCATGGATAAAGTAATATTTATCCTTTTATGATAATATCCAAATAATACATAAGTATAATTAACAGTTGGCAATAAGAAAAATACAGAGCGGTCATATGTTTTTTCAAAATTTCCTTTCCCTTTTGTCAGTAGAGGCTGCAAGTTGATAAAAAAGCTAGATTTG
Source organism: Lepeophtheirus salmonis (assembly GCF_016086655.4). Classification (NCBI taxonomy): domain Eukaryota; kingdom Metazoa; phylum Arthropoda; class Copepoda; order Siphonostomatoida; family Caligidae; genus Lepeophtheirus; species Lepeophtheirus salmonis. The sequence goes on from NC_052132.2 coordinate 32,847,230, forward strand.
GTAATCTATGAAGAATAATTCCACAGTTCAGAAGAATTGTCCTACTTTTATCAACTGATTTTGGGTCATTCTTTTCCTTGAGGCAAGGGTTATATGATATACAATATAGATAGCAACGTGTTAGCAGTACCTTACCTCACTTGCATAAAAATTTACATATGTAGTATTTTGTTGTCAGAAGCCAATTTTTTTTTACAATTCGTTATTAGCTGTAAACAATTCATAAAATAATTATATACTTTGGAAGAATTGCCTCACCAGTAACTGATTTCTGATCTTAAGTTGTTTCTGTTCATAGGAGAAGTTGCGAGATACAATAAAGATAACGACATGTTAAGAGTAGAAAATTGTTTACAGCTTACAAAGAGTTAATTCGAGTTAAACTCAAAGCAATAAACCAAGTAGCTAAACAATGACCACCTGATCAATTACATCTCTATGAAATAACTTTAAATTGAATATTAACTAACCAAGAAAAAAAAATTGAAAAAAATGATACTAGGAAAAATGATAAAGGAAGGAAGGATCTGGGGTATCTTAGCAGAAACATTTTATGCGCAAAAAGTTTGAGGTAGACAAGAAAATCTGGTTAACATAACAAAACTTTCGTTTTCTAGATTTGGTTCAACCAAGTAGTGATCAAAATACGAATAATACGAGGACACAAAAAGAAGAAAATCCACAGCTAATAAAATACAGTCGAAGGTTTTAATTTTATATATCGAGGAATAACCCCGCATTTGTCCACATATCGAGCAAAGCAATATCTACATACCTACCTAATTAGAAGGTATTTTAATGTGTGCATACACTTTATAACTTTTGCAATAAATATATCACTCAGTCTTATCTCTCCTTAAGCCTCCAAGGACTACATATATTACAGAGTGAGTAAGCAAAAATGTCCGGAGCATACAAAGTGACAAAAAATGCTGGATTAGGAACTGAGATAGTCCACAAAAGGAAGCAAAATGCTAAGTAAATCACTTGTACATATGTGTATTAAAAAGAATTCTATTAATTTTCCAATGGATGGCTTTTGTAATGTGTATCTTGGGTTGTATAAGTGCAATAGTTTTAAGCTAGATGGTGTTTAAAAAAAGATTTCGTCACAGTTTTGTGTTTGTTTGAGTGCACTTCAAAGATGAACACCGGCAAAGAGAAAATGCTCCATATTTTACTGTTTTTCTTCGAACAAATCGAAAACGCAAGCCATGCAGCTGAAAATATGATTATGATACTGCAACAGCCAATCACATGCAATTTTGGTTTTGTCGATTCCGTTTCGATAACTTTGATGTGAGAGATGCACTACGCTCTGGAAGGCCAATTGTCAAAAATGTGGATAAAATAATGGAAATCGTCGAGTCCGAACGTCATGTAAGCACTTTTTTAATTGCAAAGAAGATAAATATTAATGATGGAAAAATCCCTTAAGAGGGATTTACTTTTACCACACATATTATAATAGATTTGATTGAGGATCAATTATTAATTTAATACGCACATAATCTAAATAGTTATTAATGCTTTAAAGCTACCAAATAGTACATTTTGAAAACTCAGCCAGTATATTATATATATATATATAATATAGCAATATACAAATCAAATAAAGAAAAAAGCACATCATCGTTTAACAATATATAAATAAATACTCACAACCTTATTATAGCAATAACTAACAAAGTAACACACACATATAAAATACAAAAAAGAGGTACCTTAGAAATGATGACCTTAAAAGAGCCTTTAAAAAAATCCCATTAAATAACAACAATATATAATAATAATATACTATTATATTTTAAGTTATCATGTAGAAATTTTCCACTTTTCAGAGGAAATATATGGGAAAAAAATTCACGTATCTACACATATACACTTATATTATAATAATAATCGTTATTAGTAGTATCATCATCATAAAAAAGGAATTCAATGGACTACGAAGTGTAATTTATAATTTCATTTTCATTGGTAGTATTGATACTTGGTCCGATACGGATTTATTTTTCTTTTAGGGATTCAGTCTTAACTCTATGTATATGAATAAGTAGTTATCCTATTTAATATAAAAGTTTTGGAATCATCGATTTAATATTATGAGGACTTTAGTCGTATTGAGTCTAACCAGTCCATATATAGGGGCGCCCACACGGGGGTGGGTTGGAGGGGCTGCCCTCAAATAAAGGAATGATTGTTTTTCAATAAAAAATTAAATATTTGAAATTTTTTTCCCAAAAAGTTTAATTATTTTGAGAACAGCTGTGGATTTTTGAAATTTTTTTGAGATTAGCCTATGGATTTTTGAATTTTTTCAAAAAAAAAAAAAAAAAAGGATTTTTCAATTTTTTTGTGGACAACTGTGGATTTTTGAAGTTTGTTCCCAAAAATTTAATTTTTGAAATGATTTTCCCCAAGAAAAATCATTTTTTTATCAGTGGCTGTGAATTTTTGAAATTTTTAGAGAATAGCTATGGATTTTTGAATTTTTTTTCCAAAAAATGAGCAATAACAGTCAGTCAGTTAGTTACTTTGAATTTAAAAAAAAGGGATTTAAATAAATGTCTACTAATACGAAAACTAACATAATATTTTCTAAAAAGTCTATTATTTATATGACCTATCCAGCCTGAACTACCATAAAGGACGAAATGTATTTGCTCCGAGAGAAGTTATATGGGTCTCACAAATTAGTATAGGACTCCCAGACTGTAACCCTACAACACTAATTTCCATAGCTGTTCACTATATATATATATATATATTTTTATATTCTCACACAACTTCCCCCTTTTCAATATATATAAACATAATGATTATGATTACTTCACCTCTTATTACGTCATTTGTACTACTGAATAATATAATTATAGTCTCATTATTTAATAATATAAGTATAATATGGATAAGAAAAATAAAAGACAGTTTAAAAGTGCATAATCATGAAGACATAGCTGATAGATAGATAGATAAAGAGACAAGAAAAAAAAACACCTTTGTCCAAAATCATTTTGCGAAAAATTATTTATATTATAGTATTCAAAATTTATAACAATTATCACGTTTTTTTTGTTCCTCTTTACAACTTGTAGCTGAATAATATGTATTTATTAATGCTCTCAGCCTCCGTGCTTCTTGATCAAGGTCTTTTTTTTGTGTATACAAAATACACGCATAAGTAGTAAGCAACCCCATCTCCTATATACATATATATATATCTTCACCCCCATCCTTCTATTAAAAGGAGTCATAATAACAAGTAACTAATGCGTAACTAACTATGTATAGTATTATTTATAAGTCTGTCGAGTTTTATTTATATTAATTCTCCTCTCTAACATAACACAGGGGGGAACAACCCTTTGTTTCTTAAAATGCCTAATAAAACTTACTTATATACACCTAATATATGTAGGGTAGATCAGGGATAGTTGTAACAGGCACTTTTTCTTGAACACATATTTAGCTTTACATATCCGCCGCAAGATGGCACAGATGTACAAAGTATCATAATAAACAAACTAATAACAAACGTAAGATGGCGCCACTATTATCAGGACTGTAAACAAACTACTAATATGGTGTCTAATTTTGCGCCCACATCACACTTTCTCTTTCCATCTCAAAATTGGAGACCGTGGAAGTGGAAATTTAAAATTCAATTATTACAACCTTTTAATAATAAGGAAATAACTGGAGGAGATTGAGCTTGCCTCTTATAGAGAATTGGGAAGGAGGAAGAGAAGGACTCAGAGTCGATCCGTGAACCTAGGAATGAGACCAATATACAAGCCTGCAATTCATTATTTCTCTTTCTATCTCGAAATGGAGATAAATATAGCGGAAAGTCGAAATTCAATCATTGCAACCTTTTATAATACGGAAATAACTTTGCAAAGAGAAGAATATGTTATTAGAATAGGATGAGAGGGATCTCAAATTGTTCGAGATGTTTTGACAATTAACATTTTGGGAGGATCATGAAAGTAAATGGAAGGTCTCATTATGCGGATGAAGTTGTGAGTTTGTTTCTTATAGAGTATTCGGCGGTAGGGTGGGGGGAGATGAGGGCGGTGGAGATAATATCTCATCATTTAAGACACAACCACTTTTTCTTGTATATTGATCTCATCCCTCAGTTCACGGATCGCCCCTGAGTCCTTTTCCAATTCTCCATAAGAGACCATCTCAATCTTTCTGTTGTAGACGTTTCATCATAACATCTTTCAAAGAGACAATATACCTGAAGTTTAAGGTAGGTGTGTAGATAGAACATATTATTATTATACGTTCTAGATATAATTAACTATTTTGTGGGTTTTGATATTTTTCAATTCTAGCTAGGAGTTAAGAAAATAAAAAGATAGCTAGGACCGTAGGACCGTTGAATGGTAAAAAGATTTTTCTGATAAAACGCTGAATCCCCATTATATAATATTATGGAGATTATTGTAGAAAAAAATTGTTATTGAATACAAACTGATATGGAGGGTAAAACTAATTTTTTAGAAGAACAATATTTTTGTAATAATGAAGTCAGCTTCTCAAAATTCAAAACTCTCTTATAAAGGATAAATTAAGAGATATAATAACACTCAGAACAATCATTTGCAGCAAGTTCTGCAATTGTCTTTATTATTTAATATACATATATATTTAAACTTCACAAAATATATTTTTGTTAGTCAGAGCAGAGCAGAGCCCTGAAGTGAAGAGATTTGTGAGAATAAATATGTCCGATCTTTAATACTGATCAATGATGGATTATACAATTTTCATTATATCTTTACTTCGGGCAATATTTGACCTTTAAAAAAAAAAAAAAAAAAAGTATCACGAAGATTATGAATTTTATAAGAAAAAGCATTTTTACATGCTACTCCAAACTATTGAGGCCCTATTATTTCCTTAACCTATGGCTAAAACTACTCAGTTATAATTAGAGTTGCGTGTGTCCTTATTAAAGACCGAGAACTACGGTTCAGTCCAGTCCCACTTGTCGGTTTTTAAAGAAGGTAAAATTGATCCCTCCATGTGACGTCATTGAGAGTGTTTTCCTTCTTTTTTTTAAATTATTCCGTTATATAATAGAATAAATTATTTAACTAAGTACAAATATAATATGGTTGTATTATATAGCATTATAATAAAAACATAAATATTTGTTTCAAGATATGTGCTATGCTCATAATACATATCTCACATGTCTTATTTGGCTCAATAAACCATCGACATTTTAAATGAAAAAAATCCCAAGGACCGGTCCTAAAACTGAACTGAATAAATAAGGACCAATACAACAATATTTATAATCTATTCATTTATTCAAATAATAGCATACATATGTTAATATGTAGTGTTCAATTTTAGCGTGTCTGAGTTGTCGAATCAAGTCTGAGGAAACAAAAAAGAAAAAATTGTTCCGACTTTTGACTGTTTCTCTGTCTCCCCTACTTTTGTTTCGCTTCTTTAAATCAGCAGTATAACTTGAGATGAACTATGAAGTACATTCGTACACTCTGTTTATAAAGGTGTGTCGGAAAAAGTACGTATACGTATGTGATCAGGTGTATATTATTATGACTTTTTCATCCTTACAGCCTACATACAATATATGTAAGTATACTCCAAGATGGATTTCCCTTGATATTATAATTAGAGAAGCCGTACAAGTCAGACATGGTTGTTGTTATTATTTTAGGTTGGAGTTGTATTTATGTACAAATATATATATGATCATCACCTCTCCCTCTCTTTCTCCTATAAGGGATACACTTTATGTCACTGAATATTGTAATAGTTGAGATAAGATTTCTTGGAAATGAAGTATAAAACAATGAAATTTATTACATTATGGCGACGATGATTTGCCCCCAAAGAAGAGTTTATCCAAGAAAGAACGAAACTGCCCAATAAAAGTAAACTTTATATACACGTATGTCACCTCAGCACTAAAGCAAATTAAAATGGGCACTTGGTAGAGTGCCTACGGTCGTTTTTCCATGTACCATGTTTAAACATGTTGAATTTAATATCTACTTCATTCATACTTTCATATGTGTTATACTAATATGTATATGTATTGTGTGCACAAAGTGCAAAGAAATCCATCTTAGTTTTCAAGAATATGAATTTTATTCCAAACTTATTTATAATAATAGCAATCTCCTCTGGAGATGATGCCAATATTCCTTTGTTTGTAGTGATGAAGTCAGCGCCCTATCTTTGTTCAAGAGAGGACTTCAGCTCTGTATCTCAATTTGTTCAAAAGTGATGGTCAATATTGTGTTTTCGACTTTATTTCTTGACCTTGATTTTTATGCAAACAAAAGTATCTTGATTAAACCTACAAAATAACATCAATTTGAGCTCTGATTCTCAATATGTTGTTCTAAAGTTATTGTCAATTATGTATATTTAACGTTTTGTGCTATCTTGACCTCTTAAAAATTTAATAGCTGCTTACTGTGACCATATATAAGCTTCGTACCATGTTGGATCAAAATCGATTTGTAACTTTTGCCGTAATTTTGTTGACCAACAGACTAACAAACAGAAGTGAAGGTCGAAATTGATTAAACTTATATTCTAAAACTAATTATTGTTCATTTTTTAACAACTAATTATACTGACTAATCCTTTGCAGGAGCCACAAAGTGTAGTAAACATGCATTGTTACATTTAAATAATCAAAAATTGATAGGTTTCATTTCAAAGATCCTAATATCGGGTCAAATTAACAATCTCATTAATCAAACAAAGGTTTCAAACTACATTAAACATTCTTAAGTATCTTAACTCATTCCAGAAATTTGAATACAAAGTATATAATTGAAAGAAATATTGGGCTGTCTGTACATATGATGTAAACAAATAAATGTGGTGTTTCTACCTTTTTCAATTTTTGTTCATGATTGTTCTTATGGCGGTGCATCACACATACTAAAAGTAACGGTGTAATTTATAGTCATACCGGTCCTTAATAAGGGACTGAAAATCGATCCCGTTCCTGAATTATTATTGGTATTTCAAAAAAAAAAAACACACACGTTTCAAATTTTAAAGAATTTCCAGTTTGTTTGATATTATACTCGTATACTTAGTTTAAATCATATTTAAAAAGGCCAAGTCGAATCTCCTCAGATGAGAGAGCCATTAAACATTTTGTCACACGTTAATAATTACATTGGAATGGTTATAAACTTAATTTTAATAAACAAGCATCCGTTTCGAATGTCAAGCACTTATCTTATATGAAGGCGCATTACATATAATTCAAAGGTGGGTTAAAAGAATAACATAGTAGAGCGTTCGGAAGTAACGTTATCATTGTTGATGTCGGGCATCTTGGGGGCCTAAAAAACCAAATTTCATAAGAACATAAACCCTTTTTCATTAAGATTAAGGAAAATGGTGAACTATATGGAATTGTTGCGTCAGTCCTTATTTATTCAGTCCAGTCCATTCTTAAGGCCGACCCTTTGTACTGTCAGTTCTAGAACCGATTAAAAAAATAATGTTAAATTATATCATCAAGGAACGAACTTAAGACTGATATGCAGGACTGAACTGGACCGAGACTGAACTAGAATGCAGTTTTCAGTCCTAAATAAGGATCGACACAGTACTATCCGTGTAATGGATGTCAAAATAGGATCGACAAATAAAATGACTGAAACCTTTATCGCCCATCAAAAATCCATCTCTAGCTTTATTAAGAATCAGACCCTCTTATGTATTAAAAATAATTTATTACATCATTACTCATCCTTATTTACATAGTGTAGCCAGCAAATTAACTTTTAAATTTGCAAAGATCCGATATTTTTCTCCAATGATTCTACTTTTTTTGGCCCTGATTGATTCAAAATAAAATAATACCATTTAATAGGGATTTTCCGTAACTATTAATTATACAAAATTCAAATAACACTGTTTTTCTAAGGTATCAAATAGTAATCAATACAGGTACTACGTCTATTTTTAATTTGGAAGTCATTTAACGAAGCTTCACCAATATGTATTGAAAATGGGTTCTTTTATTTAGTTAATAAAAATAATATCAACTATGAGGCTCCAATATGACATCCCATACAATTATGATATAATTTGCAATGTCAGTGAAAAGGCTCTATAATCTAACCGTTTTATTGCGAAGCAACAATCGAGAATAAGTACAAACAATAATTGGAAATTCAGTTACTTGCGTAGTATATAAGTACATATCAAACAACTTCTACCTACTCATACTTCTAGATAAGACTAAAGCAAACAATAAGAATTACTCATTGGCTCCCTTAACGGACTTTTATAAATAATATAATTATTATGTATCTAAGTATTTTATTAACTGAACTGAAGGGATAATAATTAATAAATAGTCCGATTCACATTTCTGGGTGAAAAAACAACCGATTAAATAGATGATGTTTTGTTTTTTTAAATCCAGAAATAATTATGATTATACAAATGTACAAACATAACTATTTTGGACACTCTACATCATTTTCCTTGCGAAATCCTAATTGCAAAGGATCTACATAATTATTTCATGGGAATATACTTTTTCTCCTCCTGATCAATCTTAAATTGTGGATTCATATCTTTTTATATTAAAGATAAGAGTGCCAATGATGTCATCTCTCATGTCTAAGATTATATATATTTTTTTAGTCTTTGAGGATATAACTGATTAAATAAAATTAAAACCTCTTAAATTGCACAAGATCATAAGAGGTTAATGATATTAATTAATAAAGGGTGCAAAAGGATGATAATGTATCCAAAATGGCTTAGTTCTGTCTAAGCAGACCCTAAGGAAAGAGGATACAAGACATTTAAAATAATAATAAAACAAAAAACATACATAACTAAATTATGTTTTCACAGGCGTTTGATCAAAAAATGACAAGGGATGTGACTTTTGTTACCTCCTCTATTGTGCGTGTACACGTATATGTGTATACATATATATAAATGATATCGGAAGAGTTGCTCTCACAAAAATATAATTTATATATATATATACACTTACGTATACGTGTACAAGCACAATAGATGTGGTAACCCGCCTATAGGATCTCTTTAGTTCTGTCAAGTTCTGGGGTTTCAAGAGTTAAGGTGCAATTTAACGACTTTTCAAGTTGTTTGTTTTATACCAAAATGTTAACTTAGTTTTTTATAAAATGCTTTATCTTCCATTGTAGGAATTATTGATAATTAATTACAAAACAATTAGTAGGAGTAATAATAATTAATTACTAGACAATTAGTAAGAGAATTACTTTTTTAAATTGTTAGTAATTTGCAATATTGATCAAATAGTGATGATTCTCAAACTGCCAATTTAAACAACTGATATATCGTTCGCACTCTAGTACTTATATAAGTATGTAAAAACTTTGCTCATCAAAGGAAAAAAATATGATCATATTAAGTGATTTTCTATATACTATGTATATGTTTTTTGTATTTGATATCTATGAAGTAAGAAAAAACAAAAAAACGGAAGACTAACGGAAGCCAGATAAATAAACAATATTTTGCCAATAAATTCATGCTTTTATCAACTCACGGAGGATATTTCCTATTTTTTCCTTTTTTTTATATCAAAAGACGAATGATGTGTAACGTCTTATTATTATTTATTCATAAATGGTACATCAACAAAAAAGTAAGCTAGAATTATTTCCCGAAAAATGGCGTCTGGATCACCTACATTTGTATTCTTCAACTAATTACCTTTTACTTCTGTTAATTTCATATTCTGAATAATCTGTTATTTGGGTCGCATATAGAGGTCACAAAAACTTATTTCCATAATGAAAGAAAAGAAAAACATAAGATTATGTTTGAAAGGCTTTATATGGGGGATAGTGTTGTCACAATACCCATATTTTGTACTGCATCCGGTACCCAAATAGTTTAGGTATTTCGATACTTTATCGGCTTAGAATATAAACAAAAAAAAAAGGACAATTCACAAGCACTCACGGGCCTGCCCTCAGGATTTTTATTTAGAACGTGGGAGGGCCAGCTTTGATGAAATTTGATGACGTCATTTTATAAGACAATTTTCAGTATTATCTTTGTTTAAAAGTACAGATTTGAGTCAGTATCCCGTTACTCCTTTAGTACCAATATACCAAACAACACTAATAGGGGCCAAATAAAGCCTGTAAAATAGAATGTTTTAAATAAATACTACACATTATTGGTTATTAGACTCATCCCAGAAATTTAAATATAGAGCTGAAAATTGACCTAAATATGTTCTGAAATATGATCAAGTAAAAAGAGATAGGTTAACTTTTTTTTTTTTTTTCAAGATTGTTTTTGTGTTAACTCACTATTCATCTATTCAACCTGACTCCAATTATTTTATAATATATGGCATACCCAAATAATAAACCAAAAAATAAAATCATTATCTAAATAAAATTGACTCAAGCGTAAGAATTGACAAAATCTTATCTATAAATAAATAATTAAACCTAATCGACTTAGACTCATTGAGTAATGCTTCAATAAATTAATCAATAAGTCAGTCTTCTTAACCCAATAATATATATACATAATATGAATAGAATAAAAATTAATAGGTTATTATCGCATCTTTACCCTAGAGATATCATCTTCTCCACTACTGCTGTTCTGAGTGGTTAAGGAAGTTCGATCATCTCCAATTACCTGGAAAGAAAAAAAACAAACAAAATTAATAATTTGAAAGGTCACTACTAACCAATAACACCAAAGAGGTGAAAATACATATGAATTATGATGTATTGATTCTTATACACACATATATATATAATTATGAAAATAGAGAAAGAAAGAAATAAACAAAAACAATGACACGTCAACATAAAAGTAAAGTCTAATGAGTCTAGATTATATGTGTATTCTTCCACCAATTACTATCTTTCTTTTCTATTAAATAAATTATTCTAATTCATCCGTAGTCCTTAGAAGGCATCGAAAATTGCACTTCAATGTAGATCGCAAAAGTAATCGGTCACGATAAAGAAACAAAGTAGTATACATATTATACTTAAAAAGTCATATCGGTGCTTAATATAGACTTATAAATCAAATAAATGCTCTAGACTAGTGGTTCTCAAACTGTGGTACGTTGTATATATATAAAAAATATGGCTAAGAACTATAGGTGAACAATTATCTCTTTCATAAAAGATCACAATATTATGGTATAATTTGTCAAAGTTTACAATAATGATGATTTTTTTCCAAGGGGTTAGTAATCTAAAAAGTTTGAAAATCATTGTTTTTACCTGAGTTGGTTAATCTGGAATAATTTTTTCTATTTTGAAGAGATCAATATAAAAGAAATTGTTTACAAAAAAACAACCACATTAAAATAAACCATTACTTATGTTAATTTTCAAATTTTGCTAATTTGTATTATGAAGTACCATTGCCTGATAATTATACGAATGTACATTATTGGAGTTTGTACCTACAATATACGAGTATATTGTTAATAATTTTTTTTACCTACCCCGTGCTTAATTTAAGAGGGGATACATCTATATAATATAGCGATCGAATATATTCCTGTTAAAAGCGTAAGAACCAGTGCAACAGACTATAGTAATACCTTGATATGAGTTTAATTCGCTCCTAGACAGAGTTCGTAAGTCAAAGCAATGCAACTTGAAGCAGCCAAGTCGTAACCAGTTCGTATGACATTAAAAAAACTCGTATGTCAATACAAATTGTTGTTTCGAATCCACACCTCGTATCTCAAGTTGTATTGCTCACCATAAACGTTGCACCATTGGGGGAATAAGTCCCACTAATTATCAATACTCCGAATACAACCACTTATTGTAAATTGGTTTACAATATAACACACATGGATTGAAAGTCCCGGGCTCCACACATAGATAACGCTTCTTTTTTTTGAAATTCATCTCCTTTTCAGTTTATATTAACTTTCATAAGACAGCTGTCAAAACTTTTATGATAATTTGTTCTTCAGTTTGTGAGTTAATTTGCTAAGTGTGACGCTACCTTTTTTATTTACAAAACAATTGATGGGAAAAAAATTATGAGTTTTAATTTTATACAGCTTCTCGATAGGATAAACACTGTTCAAGCCTAGCAATGGCTTTGAAGTGTTATGGAGACTCTGTTCCATAAAGGGAATAATTATAAATAAATAAAAAGCCCAGTTTTGAACGAAGAAGAAACAACATGCTTTTTTGTTAAAATCCGGAATTTTCAGCCCATGTGTTATATACAATATAATAAAAAATTTACCCCAAGAAACCCCCTCCTTAAAAAAGAAAAATTGGTTAGCATCGCCACTGTTGCTCATATTTATAGATATTTCATAAATTTGGATATAAGGCTTCAAATTGACGGAAGTTATATGCTTAAAAAATATTGGGCCGTTTATGTATATTTATTTATTAAGAACCTAAATTAGCAAATTTTCATTTGATTCATTTTTGATCGATATTGCTGTTGTAGTGACGCATCACATCTATTTAATCATTATTATTGCAATCATCAACAACAGTAAGACGAAATGTTATAATAGAATATAATCTTTAACGGCTAAGGATCATCAAAAGAGAGAGAGAGAGAATGAAGAAGAAAAAAAAAACCCAGAAGGAGTAGGAGGTAAATTTTCTTAATCATTGCGGGGGAGAAGAGACTTGGAGTAAAACAAAAACAGATAGTCTCTTTACTGATTTTTGCCTATACTTGTTGAAAAGTAGGTATATCTTATGTATTATAATATAAAGAAGATCACTTCTCTTAGAGCTACATCATCCATTCCTATATACACTGATGGTGGGGTATAAAAACAACAATATAGGAATAAAAGGGGAAATGGGGTGAAAGCCTCCTTCCCCCCTAACGAAAAAGAAAGTCATTTTGGTTGTTGGATTTCTTCCTCTTCGCCCTCCCCCTCATATACATACATAGGTGTTGTACCAATTCTTACAATATATATAATGATACTACTACCAATATATAACTTTTGGTTCTAAGAACTAAACATATATATATATGTTTTTGTCTTAAAAGTCAAGAAAAAGTATTATTTATCATCTGGGATAATAGATGGGGAAAAAATGTATTAAATACATATATATAACTTGGCAAAAGGCATCGTCAATTCTTTTATGGTTCATACTTATTTGTATGTATGAAGGAAAAAAGACAATAATGACAACTATTAGAAAGAAAAAGTAGTAGAGAGTATACACATAGACTAAACGGTCTCTCCCCCTTGAATATTTATATATATGTGGTGCGTCAAAACAGAAGCAATCTTGAACAAAAATCAAGAAAAAATCAACAGTTTATTTATTTACTTTATATAATATACATACAACTTAAGATGTCATTAACATATTTGGATCAATTATGGGCTAGTTATTCAAGTTTTTGGGATGAGTTGAGACTCCCCAGAAATTTAACTATAATTTAAAATAATTATTTTTTATTTATGTGACTTAATTTAGCTCCGATAAGGGCCTTTTGAATAATATCGATCAATTTCTAATTATTTAAATCTAATGATGCATTGTTGCTACATTCAAAAGGGAAGAATCTATTTTGAGAAAAAAACTTTCGAGGCAAAATACTCAATTATCGTTACCCATCAAAAACTATCATAATATCTTCAACTAAAAGTATAGTGCTTATAGAATATTCCATATTTATGTAGTCTAAACAGATCTGTCCCTAAAATAAGAATCCCAGATAATTCCAAAAGACTAGCGTATATGCCTTCCACATAAGTTTCTTTTATTGTAAACATTATTTTTAATTGAGGGTATGATGATATTTTTTTGAAAGGTACAGATAATCGAGTATTTATCCTAGCTTGCTTTAGTGTTGACTACTCACATATATAAATACATATTATAACAAAATAAAGAGGCACACCACAAAGAAAATAATACACTTTCCCTAATTAAAATCCTTGTTTCCCAGGGATTTCATTATTACCTTAAAAAAGAAAGAAAAAAATTAAATGTTAAAAGTGTCAAATCAATGCTAACGTTGATCTATTGAACGTTGAAGTAGCAATTATTATATGATATGACTTATGTATCACCGTGGAAAGTAGACATATATTAGTGAAAACAAAGTAAAACCGCGCGTCAACCTTCACTCTTCATCAACCCTTTATAACGATGATGGTACATCTCTCCAGTACGTCTTACTATTCAAAACAGAATACGGAAATCATTTCTATTTTTAAAATAAAGAAACAACAATAAACACACACAAAAAAAAATATATAAAAGAATAACAAAGCCTTGGATCCTATCTTATACAATCTGTAGGGTGTTTTAAAAAAAAAAATATAAATCTATCTATTTGAAAAAGGGGAAAGAAATCATATTTGCTGACTGGATATGACAGCTAACTACTCACACATAGGTAGATAGGAACGAATACTTAAATGCAATACCATGTCAGTATATTTATAAATCCACTGATTACTTAATCGAATTTCTATAAGTAGATATATATATATATATGTTTTATATGAAATACTCCTTTAAGAGACGATGAAAGAACCCTTCTTAAGAAATAAAGAGTTGTAAGAAATATATGAATGTAATAAAATTATCTGACCATTCAAATTGAAAAAAAAACATCATTTATAAAAGAAATATCTTTTATAAATGATGGTATGTAGGTATATTTACATACATTAGGGCAGTTTGTTATTATTCAACTCTTTTCGTATTTCAGTTATGGGGCGTACAGAAAAACTGCGGTTAAAAATAACATAATTCAAAATTGTATTGTACATCTCTATCAAAGTTTGAAAGAAGGCAAATATTCATTATTTAGACAATCAAGATTACAATAGACTTGATATACTTAACAATAAAAAATATTAATAACTTAGTATTGGTAAACTCACCACTTACATATGTAGCAGAAATAAATAACGTAAGTAAATTTGAGCATGGGTATATTTTGATCTTTATTTTCTGAAAATGTGAAAAAAAAGAAGATCCACGCTATAAACAGATCCTCAAAACGATATTCTATTTTTTCTCTACATAGAATGACTTAAGAAAAAAACTCTTTACTAATATTTTTTATAGGATATAAAAGTGTCTATCAAAATTGAAATATGCAAAATAAAGAAGAATGCTTTATTTTCATCTTTAATGACTAAATAAATAAGTTTTTCTTTTTTCAAACTTTGATCGAGGTGTGCAACCTAGATCATACAGTAGAAAAATGCAATTTTGCATAGATTATTTTTCTTACACTTCTCTGCAATAGGCTTAATCGCAATTTCAAAAAAGTTAAAAAGCAAACCGTCCTAATATAGATATATATAGACTTATAAATAAAAAGACCTTACTCGAATTCTTTCCATGACGTTGTCTAATAATCACATCAATAACAACTAAAAAATCACCACAAAATTCCTTTTTAGAGTGTAATCACATTGAACAGTATATATATTATTATAATATGCGATGATGATTTTTAAATTGGAAGAAATGTACCAACAACAAATGCAGGAGAATATATAAATAAATACACACAAATACGTCTACAAGGATTGACGATGAAAAGAGAACTAACTGATCATCTTTACGCTGATTGATGTAGGGGGTAAATAGATAGCGTCTATTAATATATATATATATATACACGAGTAAATACATATCTATAGAGACAGGGTGGCAAAAATAATGTGTAGTTACTACTTTTCAACAGTGTACACTAATTAATCAATATATGTTATTTTTATAGAAAAGAAAAGGAATATTTAAAAACCCCTTTATGTTTTCAACACTAGGGGAAGATTGGGGATTTATCAATTTGTACACTATAACAGTAGTTCCCAACCACTAGGTAGCGAGCCATTAGGTAGTTAAAAATGCTCGAATTTTCTTGTATCATTATTATTATCAGTCGAAGAATGTTTTTTTAAGGTTACTTCTGTCAGAATAACTAAAAGGCTTAAATGCTTCTTTGCCTATTTCATCAAATAAGATTTGCATTTTGGGGTTTATCGACACAGTGGGGGTAATATAGGTGAAGTCGAGATTAATAGAAATACAAAGTTTAGACCATCATGTAATCGGGCTTGCTAGAATTTTCAATTTGATGTACCGTACCGACTACTAGGCAAGACAGCTAGATTTTGACGTAATAGAGTATGTATAACAGCGGGTACTCTAACAGTAACAGTCAAGGAAGGCAATATATAGATACTTTTGATAATAATTATAATCTATAACGTCATTATCAAAAAGAATGATGGAAGTCAAAAATCTGTCGGGAAAGGAATATGATATAACCCTTTATTATCCCGAGGGAGGGTATTTAACTTTTCTAATTATTGCATATAATATAAAATTCAAAAAATGCCTTATTTCGAAAAAAAACTTGTGGGCGGCCTTAGATTCGAAATATGATGATTACGTCATTCATTATTAAGACAGACAGATAAAATACCAGTCCGTAGTACAAAAAAGGTTAGGGACCCCTACATTTTCTCGTGGATTGGGTTAATTTAAGCAAATGTATGCATGTAAAAAGGATTTCTGAGATGGTAATATTGCCAGAGCAGCGCATTGGATTAAAAAATTGGTTTTGTTATATTTGAAGACGACATAATTTCATAGTCCTTCAATCATTCTTCCTTCAGTCTTTGATAGATTATCAAAATTCAATAAAAACTCTAATTCAAACAGGATAATTATAGAACGGCAAAAATTAATGTGTAGTTCCTATTTTTCAACTGAGTACACTAATTAATCGATAAATATTTTATTATGTATTTTTAAAGAAAGACAATAAAATGAATATTAAAAAACTCTGAGATGTTTTCATCATTAGGAGGCAATTGGGAATTTGTCTTCCTTCCTTTGATTGTTTGTCTGTCAATATGTAGAATTACACCCATCATGGATAAGAAATCGTAGATTTTAACGATTGCTGATACGTACTTACACATTAAGTAAATGAACCATAAAATTTGAAAGAAAAAAAAATCAGCTCGAGCAGATGCCAAAAAAACTACATCATCGCTGGATAGAGTAGTAATGAATATAAATACAATTTTCATACGGGACTATACGGAAAAGATAAAATAAAATCATTCGTAAAATGACACCGTAATTGTCAATTTATTTATTTAATAGATAGGAGATTGAACTTGAGAGTCTATTTATAGTAAACTGAAGGATTTTTAAATCCCTATTGCTCTTTGAGGATTTTTTTCTTTGAAGATTAATTAAAATAGCTCAAAACTACAAGTCAAATAAAGAGGTATCTCTTACCAAACTACTGATATCTGACTCATCAACAATATGCTGTTCAGAATGAAGATTACGTTGATTATGGAGATCTACAACCCGCCTGTGATGTGATGCGGAGCGATTCCCTTTCAATCTCCCAGTGAGATTGGAAGAGAATCGTGTTAACGGGTCAGGAAGTCGAAATGTCTCTTTTTTCTTGGGTCGTTCACAGCTCTTTGAGCGATAGAGGATAGCACTGTGACCTGATGGCTGATGGTGTTGACTACTTAGTTTTTTGGGAGGTAAGCGAGGAGGAACCTCATTGTCGACTCTATCCGCTCTGAGGCGTCTGACACGAGAGGGAGGAGTCGGAGGAGGAGGATCATCTTCAGATTCTGAATCTCTATGTTTTTTAGTAGGGGATCGACGAAGCTCTTGGATGATGAAGGGGTCCTCGTCAGAGCATTCGTCCATTTCATGGTGCTGTTCATAGTCTTTGGCTGTTTTTTGTAGGATGGCCTCATTCCATGTCTTGTTATAGAAGAAATGGTGAGAATGAGAATGGGGGACTCGAGAGTTTGAAAGGAAGGACTCTTTACTCCCCGCAGTCTCAGTAGCACAAGATTTCACAGAGTTATGGTTATTATTGTTCTGCTCAGGGAAGAGATCTCGAGGATCAAATGACTTTGGACGACGGGAAGTGGAAGACGACGTTGGACAAGGAGTGTTCCCATTCTGTTGCATTTTACGAAGTTTCAGCAAAACGCGCTGACTTCCACTCACAGGTGCTGTTACTTTACTCTCATCCATATCTAGATCAGGGCCTTTACTATCATCACCGCCACCGCCTTTGGGGATGCCAGAGGAGTTCTTTCTCTGTAAATTACTCCAGTAGAACTTGTACATCTTGATTCAAAAACAGGAGCAAAGATCTTTTGATTAAGGGATTTGTCACATTTTCCACATTTTAGCGAATAAATATTTAATTTAAAAAAATAACACCATTTAAAAATAAAAATATGGGAAAGAGTTGAATGAACAAAACACGAAGGAGCGGTCTAACCACTCCACACCACTTTCTCACTTCAACTAAATCCACATCCAGAGCTTCCTTTTTTTTTTCTTCTTCTTTTTTTCCTTTTTTTCTTACAGAATATCTTGTTGTGTGAGCTACGCCGGTTTCTTTCTTTCTTTGCTCTACTCCACTCTTAGTTGTAGTTGTTGTAGTACACACTAACATCACATCCATGATACGTACATACTCACTCCTCTCAGCAGATCCAAAGAAAAGGAAAATCTTCTCTTATTCTTATTAATATTCACCATACTTCTCTTTTCTTTTAATACTTTTTTTTTTCGTACGTCTTGAAAAAAAACTATTTATGTTCTTTTTTTGACTACATATAATATGTATGGATGTACCTCAATCCATGAAAACTATGATTAAAACTTCATAATAATAGGCGACCGGGCCTCGTTCCCCCCTCACATTCGATGCTCAGTAATAGTAATGCTAAAAATACTACAACACTACAATTTCACTCTCTCTCTCTTATTCTCCATAGTATGATCCCACGCTTCCCAGCACTAAAGTATAATAAGTTTCCATATGAACGGAATTTAATTAGATTAGAGTACACTTCATTTGGCTATTTAAATATATATTAAAAATAATATGGCAACATTGATTTAACCAATAGATTCAAAATGGTTGTTAATTAAAGAAAACTCAAATGACGTAAGAAATACATATTTTCAACATAATTTTATAGGTTTTCTTTTTATCTTTTCACAGATAATGGTTTAATATAAAATAGTTATGAGAACATAGAAGGGAGCAAGAAGACCGATAAAGAGGAAAGTCAGAAGGAATCAAAGCTTTATGGATATAAAGAGGTGGTGATCCTATTTTGTATTTACTGCGTGTGCCATATTTTTATTGCCGAATCACAATACATAAATATTATCAAGATTTATTTTTGAAATGTGATGAGCAAGAATAATAATTATTTCGCCTATTTGTACCTGTATGATGTTTTTCAATTTCAATGCAGTGGCGCCATAGGGTCCATTACCACCCCCACTTTTTGTAGAATTTTTATAGTTATCACAATTAAAAATCATAATCTCGTATAAAACATTTTAAATATCATAATTTTTTGGGGCTAAAAGAATTAAATTTGCCTAAAAAAAAACGAAAAATATTTGTCAAATTTGGCATTTATAAAAAAACAATAATATCTTGTCGAAATTGTCTGAAAAAAATCCCCTACAGCCCTACTCCTCCCATATCACGCGGGCTCCTCGATGATGTATAATATAATTTGGCCCCACTTGCAAATACTAATACATTCCAGTGCAGAAGCTTCAAATTTCCTTCTTTTGGCCTCAATAATTTCCTCCAACTTGCCCATGAATTCAGAGAATGAATTAAATAATAATAAAATTATCATCCATGACCTCCCACCAGGGACGGTTTCAGGTTGAGCGGGGTCTAGGCCAAATATATACCAACATATATATATATATATGGCGCCAATTTTCTTTCCTTTTTGAAGGTTTGAATTTAACTTCGAATTTTGTTTTTTCTAGAAAATAAATTTCGAATCTTATTCTTTTAGAAAATAAAATTCAGGACAGAAATTTAAATTTTTTCTCTGATAACCTTTTTTTCAATAATGATTAATTTAAAAGAATTTACCCCTATACCCTCCCAAACCGATAGTGCCTCCCATTTTACATCGATTGGAGCTTCAATGATTTATTATAGATGGATACAAAATTCCGATTTCTGACACAGAACATTTTTATTTCATATACTCGTACTTGATATGTACATCTTTAAAAAATGGGTCCCTCTTTTATAAATTTCAAACTCCACCTATGCTTCAATGTTAAAGTGTATTTGCACACAAATACAAGCCCTTGAATAATATTTATTATCGAGTCCTCATATTTCTTTTGAACTCATTTCAAATCCAGGATTAGAATATAGGGTGAATAATGTTTAAGGAGTTATTCATAAAATAGCTTTCGAGTTCAAGTCAAGTCTGAAATCTTTGACTCTGAGATTAAAGCGAGTCGTAAGTCTTCAAAATATGGACTTAAGTCGAGTCTCGAGTACTTCTGATGATATGGAGTATATTTTTTCATATAATGAGAATATTATGACATCTACTAGCTATCCAGTTTAAACTAACGTAAATTCATAATATAATACAAGTGAGTATAACTGTTCTATGGATTCCAGTTCATTATGACTTTTTCAAGGTATCATTAATATTAGAGAAATAAACCATGGCACCATGTACGTTATTGCAGAGTAGACTGCCCCGTCTTCGGGTTAATCTTATCCCCCTCTGTGAAAATACTTTTCTTGCTAGGGACAATCGAAAACTAACTTTGACAAAGTTTGAAGCCTCTTAGACTATTGAAATCCGTCTTTTTGAAGCCTAATATATTTTCAGTTTCCCAGTTTAATGAAAGATAAGAGTTATGTTTCTTCTTTAATACGGGCTGAAGGGATAGTTGTTGAACAAATAGGAAGAACATCTTTGAAAAAACAATAAATAATTGAGCACATCTTGTTAGACCCCTTGAATGATTCAAAACAAGACACACAATATTTTTTACTGTGCATCTAAATACTAGAAAATATAAAATGTACAACTTTTGGCTCATATTTGGGACAAGTGTTCACGAGGCCTAAAATGGGTAATTTCGACACAAAAATCCCAGTTTTTCCAAAGTTAATAGTGATTTGTGCAATGCAAAAAGTGGGCTGCGAGGTATTAAACATTGCCGATGTCAGCTTTTAGATTATCCCCAGCATACAAGACCTATGTATAGAGGGGGCGAATATCAACCAGAAAATGCAATAGTCTATTGTACATGTTAAGTATATTTGCATATCGATCATCATCGTTTAAGGGGGCTAAGATGTACTCAATGATTTTCAATTTCTCTGTTCCTTTTTTTAATAGGAAGAAAGGCAGAACATAACTATATTTGATGCCACAGGGAAATTGCAAATATATGTGTAATAAAAAAGGCCAATTTCTACCCAAAAAAGGACCTGTTACTACAAGGGGTATGTGGGGACGCTTCAATCCCTTGATTAAAATCTGTAAATCATTTTTTTTGTCGAAAAAAAAGGGTTTTTGTCCCAAAATCCCCATTTAAATAATATATTTAAAAAGTGGTGTAGATCGGCAAAAATAGAGCAAAAGGTATGTAACTTTGCCATAGTCAGTTTTTAATACTGTCCCTAGTAGCACAGGGCTTTGTCAAGTGGGGAAACAATATTAACCCAAAAACAAGCAAGTATATTATGAGGTTCCTCTTCTCTGAGTGGTGGAAGATGACTTATAATTTATGTATAATAATATATACATATTCGTTCAAGAGAAAAACAGGCTCATAAACATTTTTCTTCATACAATATTATATATAAATATGTTAGAATGATGAAAAAACAACAGCAAACTATTCGATAACATCTTGTTATGTGTTTCTTTTATGTTATAATACTGTAAAATGTATATATATTTTTCCCAAAAAGCAAGCAAGAAAGCGTCACATTGACTTGATAGCTATTTAACCAAAATAAACTTATAATACATGATGTATACCTATATCAAATAATACATAGATTGATGCTCGTGTTAGGGTAACTCTCCCGATATTTCTCAGAGTTCCCTCCTATGGGAAATCCCCTTTAATAAATAGACTTCATTATTTGCTCCGCAAAAAAGTTAAAGAGAGGTTATGTTTTCGCCTTTGTTTGTCTGTTTATTATTCACCAGGTTTACGGTAAAAGTTACAAATAGATTTAATCGAACTTAGTACGAATATTATATGGTCCCAAAACCCAAAAAATTCATAATCGACTATAGCTTTTGAACAAAATTGAGAGACATAACTCAATTTGATTTTTTGTACGAAGTTTAGCTCTACCGAGTGCCCATTCTCGTAATATATTAATTATGCCGTGCTGAGTTTTAGCAACACACACTCGTGGTAACATTGTTATTTCTTAGATAAAGCTGTCACAACTTCCACAGTTTGTTATTTGTCCCCCATTCATTGAGTCATAGCTAAAGTACTGAATGTTGTGTCTTGACGAGGGAGAAACGCAAGCTTATTTATAATAGGAGAGATCCAGGATGACCAAGAGACATGAGGAGAAGAATTCACGTGGAGGAATAATGTAACACTAGATCATGTGTATTCTAACTATACTCTAATATATTTACAAAAGACGACACTATTTATAATACGTAAAACTCAGTACTTATAATACATAGACGAATATACAAGAAGATAAAAACCAGAAAGGACATATTAAATACATAACACTGAACAGTCAACCTTTCCTACTACATTCAATTAAATTCAAAACTCGATTGAACACTCGTATATGCTTATAAATAGTGTGGTGTAAGTCGTGTATATTTTTTGGAATTTGAAGAATACATTTTCTGCAAATTAGCAGTTGTCATTATTATTTAATTCTTGAGCAGTGAACTTCCTTTCCTAAATAGATTCAATTATATTCAAAACCTGATGGCTCAAGACATCTCGACCATCCTTCAGGTTTTCCTTGTAGAACCTTAAGAAGTTTATTCTTAATCGTTCCATTCTCCCTCTCCACCCAACCGTTAGCTTGTGGGCGGTAAGCACCACTTGTTTGTCTTTGATGGATCCCTGTAAGTCGATGCAACTCTGTGGATACAGAGTTGATAAACTTTCACCCTTGATCATTAATTTCAATTTTCACACATGAGTGACGACAAATTAGTTTAAATAGAAAGCTTGCAACTGAAACCGTTGTCTTATCTTTCGAGGGCTCTCCTTCAGTCCATTCTGAAAAATAATCAATGGCCTGTATAAAGTAATGATATCCGTCACATTCAGGAAGTAATGTGCAGTCTACTTTAATCTGTTCATTACTGCTTTTGGAACAGGAACATTCTGTAATGAAGGTTTCTCTTGCCTCCACTTATTATTAACTTTCTGACACATGCAACAGAACTTACAATATTCTTTAATATCAAAGTCCATTGTGATCCAATAAAATATTCATCATAGCCGTTACTCCACGATGTCCACTCATACTTTGACTTTCAATGCTGTTTTCCAGACCTTATAACGGTATTATGCTGAAAAAAGTTCGTTTAACTTACTTCAACTTTATTTCCTCTTTGTCATAATTCTCTTTCTTGTAGAAAAGTTCTTGGTTGATAAGAAAAAAGGGTCTACATGCCGTTGGGAAGTTGGCTTTTCCCCCTTTGGGTAATGCAGTTGGTGGCCATACTCCCTTCAGGAGATATTGATAAATACATTCAAATGTCACATGCGGCATTATTGCACTTATGGATCGTGACTGAATTTGTGAATGCATTTGTAAAAATA